>NC_042294.1:12325346-12365346 GCF_901000725.2 Takifugu rubripes | reverse complement strand
GACGCGCGTCTTAGCCTTGTTTAGGGTTAGGGTTAGAGGGTTAGGGTCAGGGTTAGAGGGTTAGGGTCAGGGTTAGGGTCAGGGTTAGAGGGTTAGGGTCAGGGTTAGGGGGTTAGGGGGTTAGGGTCAGGGTTAGAGGGTTAGGGTTAGAGGGTTAGGGTTAGAGGGTTAGAGGGTTAGAGGGTTAGGGTCAGGGTTAGAGGGTTAGGGTCAGGGTTAGAGGGTTAGAGGGTTAGGGTCAGGGTTAGAGGGTTAGGGTCAGGGTTAGAGGGTTAGGGTCAGGGTTAGAGGGTTAGGGGTTAGAGGATTAGGGTTAGAGGGTTAGGGTTAGAGGGTTAGGGGGTTGGGGTTAGAGGGTTAGGGTCAGGGTCAGGGTTAGGGTCAGGGTTAGGGGGTTGGGGTTAGAGGATTAGGGTCAGGGTTAGAGGGTTAGAGGGTTAGGGTCAGGGTAAGGGGGTTGGGGTTAGAGGGTTAGGGTTAGGGTCAGGGTTAGAGGGCTAGGGTTAGAGGGTTAGGGTTAGGGTTAGAGGGTTAGGGTCAGGGTAAGGGGGTTGGGGTTAGAGGGTTAGGGTTAGGGTCAGGGTTAGAGGGTTAGGGTTAAGGGTTTATGGTTAGGGGGTTAAGGTTAGAGGGTTAGGGTTAGGGTTAGAGGGTTAGGGTTAGGGTTAAGGGGTTAGGGTTAGGGTTAGAGTCAGGGTTAGAGGGTTAGGGTTAGAGGGTTAGGGGGCTAGGGTTAGAGGGTTAGGGTCAGGGGGTTAGGGTCAGGGTTAGAGGGTCAGGGGGTTAGGGTTAGGGTCAGGGTTAGAGGGTTAGGGTTAGAGGGTTAGGGTCAGGGGGTTAGGGTCAGGGTTAGAGGGTCAGGGGGTTAGGGTTAGGGTCAGGGTTAGAGGGTTAGGGTCAGGGTAAGGGGGTTAGGGTTAGGGTTAGAGGGTTAGGGGGCTAGGGTTAGAGGGTTAGGGTGAGGGGGTTGGGGTTAGAGGGTTAGGGTTAGAGGGTTAGGGTCAGGGTTAGAGGGTTAGGGTTAGAGGGTTAGGGTCAGGGTCAGGGTTCTGTGCATTCACGCTGCCCAGTCGACGCTGAGCACCAAAGCTCTGCTGCAGCTATAATTTGACTCCGAATGAAAAAGAAACTGGAGAAACTTGTGAGAAAAGTTTGAGAAAATGAAACGGTGAATAAATTCAGCAGGGACACTAAAGCAGACAAGCTCACGGTTTGGCTCCTGGTTGCTAAGTAACAGCCTCTCAGTTCCCATTTTCGCCTCAGCTCTCCCCCCCACTCCCCACCCCCACCCCCCCCCCCCCCTCCCTAGCAATGCTCGCGGGGCCTTTGGGGTATTTGGGGCTCGTGATCAGAATTTGCTAATAGATAATATCTTCCATCCCTGTCACAGCCCGTTCATTATTTATCAGGCTGCCTGATGACATCCCTCTTCCCAGCCTGCCTCCTCCCCAGTCTCCCCAGTCGGTGACATTAGCTGAGAGCTGAGACATTTGCTGCTTTGCATCGTTGCGTATTGGTGCTCATGTGGAGACAGAAACCGTGACCGTATTGGTGCACTCTGCCACGGTGCCAGCCGGTGGGACCCCATGTGTGGTGGGTGGAGCAAACAGGACGTCCACATTCACACCTGGACATTGAAAAAGGTTGCAGGCCTTCTCCTGATGAGAGCCCCCTGAGCAGGGTGGTGTCCCACACTGCCGCTGGCGGGACTTCACGGCTGGGCTTCCAGTCGTGGTGCAGGTCTTACTACAGGGACTCCATGACGACCATGAGGAGAAACCAAAATCATCATCTAGAGAACATGGACAGAGAAACAGGTGAGTTTCAGCAGCAATGTGAGAAAAGACAATTGCAGATACATGAATAAGAAAAAGATGCTACTAAGTGTCACCTGGCAACATTGGCTCTTCGGTAGGTCCTACGATCACAGGAAATAATCGTGTTACATGGAGATGTTAGCACCATGGAACGTTCAAGTACAGCGCTCTACTTAGACAAGTCCTTGCACCTTGGCAGTGAGGGGCCTGGCAAAAGGTGGTCTCTTGCCTCGGTCCCCGGCAGTCTTTCCCTCCGTGGGCTGGTGCTGGCTCAGAGCAGGCCCTAGTTCGGGTCTTTAGGCCTAAACCTCCACAAGACAGAGAACAGGAGCTCCAGGAGCTCCAGGGGGACAGCCCACCATCTACAGGACAATGTTGTAGGGAACAGTTCCATCTGCCATGTTCACAGCCACTACAGGAAATACATGGAAACTTAACCCAGCACCAAAAACTGCTCATCAAAGTCAAAATCATCTGTAGACACAAATCTGCATCAGGGTGAGCAGCAGAAGATCCTTGTCCTTGTCCAAACTGCGTTTCATTGGTTATATGAAGAAACCTTTGCTCACCAGGAGCTGCAGTCATGAAGCAACGTATCTCCAGAATGAAGCTCTGCTCCCTCAGAGATGTTAAGGAGGATCAGAGGTGAGACGGGCGTCACCGAAACACTCTGGAGTAACGCCACCAAGTCCTCGTCCACCAAACACGGACATTCCTAAAAGGGGCAACCAAACAGCTCATTTCAAGACACGCTGACACCGATCAGAGCATCAAAGCTTCAGAGAACATCGTCTTCTCCACCGTATAACTGATACGGGACCTGCAGACAGACTCCAGCGTGGTGGTAGGTGTGCAGAGGGCAGTGGCAGCCTTCCTCACAGCCGTCCGAGTAGCACCCTTCCCTCAGACTGACCTGAGCACAATTAAAGGGACAACCTTCGCCCCGCTCACACTCCCGGTAGAGCCTGCCGGGGGGACATCCCACCTCTGAACACCAGGACAGAGACACAGGAGACATTCGGACCAGGTTGAAATAACTGAGATCATTAAACACAAGAACCTGGAATTCCCCGTTTACCCAGACAGACGTGGCTGTTACAGGTTTTGCTCTGCTGCCTCAAACCGCTGCAAGGTGGCGAGATGCAGGAGCGCCGGCGCTGCTGTTGTCCCCCGCCACAGCTGACCGAACACACGGACCAGGGGGACCAGGGGGACCAGGGGGACCAGGGGGACCAGGGGAGCCACGGCCCCGCGGGGTCTGGAGGACAGATGACGCATCACTGGCCGTAACGTTTGAATAAAATCCTTTCATGTGTACAAATGTGATCTACTCTTGATAACGTGTTTATCTAAGATTGATCAATCATCAACGTGATGTTTACGAATTAACGAATGTCTGAAAACGCCAATAAAGCCACAGGTGAAGCGAAGCTGTTCAAAGCTGCTCTAAATGGTTTGTGATTGGACAGGAGAGCAGGAGGAGGAGCCAACCTCTGCACAGGTGTGTGTTGCAGTCTTCCTGCTGTTGCACGGCTCCCGGGCAGCCCCTCCCACCATTCTGAGGGGGCGGGTTATCACACTGGCGCCTCCTGAACATGACTCCTCCTCCACAAGGAAGGGAACAGTTGGTCCAGGCCCCCCACTGGCCCCAGCCACCATCACCATAGCAACCAGGTACAGACTGACACCAAAGGACTCCACCCTCACACGTACTGAGATTGTAGAAGAAATGTCAGAACAACACGTCTAATATGGAGTCTTTTACTTCAAAAAATGAAGGTTTTTACCAGTTTCTACAGTCATCGGCGACGCTCTCTCCAGGATTCACAGACCAGTCGGACCCGTTGGGCCACGAGGTGTTGCTGGACTCCAGCCGCTCCACCATCATCACTGTTGGAGTTAGAAGAAATGAAGCTTTGCCTGATTACTGGAGGATTAGCAGATCCTGAACTGACCGGAAGCAGCGTTGCATCGACACTCTTCCCTGGAGATGCACGCTCCGTCCTGGAGAACCAGGTCCCCCGGACAACCACAGGTCTTTTGGCAACCAGGAGAATCCAAGCACTCCGTGTCACCATGGAAATCCGAACAGGAGCGCGGACAAGGTTTCCCACAAGGCCATTCTTCCTGTCCACCACAGTCTGCAGACGCAGAAGGAAGTTTAGCAGAAAGACCAAATCTTTGAAGGTCCAGAGGACGTTTTAAAGCTACTGTGGCTTGAAATTAAAGAGGTGACACGGAAGAAAGCCTCGATATTAAAATTAAATGGTGGGTGGAGATGGAAATGGATCAAAAGTTAAAGAAAGCGATTTTGTTGAAGAGGGAGGAACACGAGGACGGACAGGACGCGTCCCAGTCAGTCGAGCATTTTAGAAGATTAAAGATTCTAAAGCTGCAGTCATCGTAATGCAAACCTGAGCAGACTGTGAAGTTGTCATGGCAACCGTGACTTTGCCTGCGCTCTCCCAGGCAGGGCAGACCACCAAATCTGCTGGGCGGGCTGGTGCATTCTCTGGTCCGAGCGGAGAGCCCAGCACATGCGTGGCACTCCGACCAGGGCGACCAGAGGCTCCAGGAGCCGTGCACTAGGACCGGTGAGAAGAACCAGTGAGGAGGCCAACGGGCTCATCAGAAATAATGTGATCAAGTCCTTAATACTGTCACACAGCAACAATTTCAAGCAACAGAATATTCTAAAGCTCCGTGTGACATAATCAATTAGAAATTAAAGCCTTCAGTCAGTCAGATTTTAAATCAGCTCAACACAGGAAGGGAAGCAGCAACGGGAGGAACATTTCTCTCCATCAGCCAGAGAAACGGCTGCTGAACGGTCACGTGCACCAACGGGCACGTGCACGACCAGCCGATCTGCCATGAAATACCATGAAAATGAGGCCATGGTAAGATCTCTGCTCGTGGTTGGAGCTCTGACCTGGACAGAGGACGACGACAGGGCAGGGCTGTCTCTGGATTTGAACTCCAATCCCACTGTGCAATTCCTGGGGCCCCGAGCAGGACGCTCCTCCTGCTCTGGGCTCGGGACAGCTGCAGCTCCTGTAGCGGGTCACAGATTCAGCTCCACAGGTCCTGGTGCAGGGAGTCCAGTCTGACCACTCACACCAACCACCTGTCACTGGTGGGAGGCATCGGGCGTCAGGCTTTCACCGACAAATGTGTGGGTTTCTGTGGATGTGGGTGCTGTTCTCACCAGGACAGGGCTCTCTGGAGCAGTTCAGCCTTCCTCGCTCACAGGTGCTGGTTCAAAGACAAATTCACAGCATTTTCTAATAAAGTCTGCTGTCCATTTAAGAAGCATCTGGTCTAAAACATCTGGTTACAGCGGAGAAAAACGGCTGATCCATAAACGTGCGTGAAACCACTTTAGGTGTTTAGATGTTGATGGTTTGCAAGTTAAAATCGTTTGTGTTCACCAGTTGTTACACCCATCGGGGGCTTCGGTGGTCTCTCCTGGCTCCAGCATATGGCCTGTACTGAGGTCCAGGCAGGGACATTCTTCTCTGTCCACACACACTGTCCCATTAGCGGACAGGAGCTGTCCCTCTGTGCAGTAGCATCCTGGCTCACAGCGCCACTCACAGAACTGAAATCAAGATTTCTCAGTCACCACAAAGACGTGATTGACAGGGGTGAAACCTGAATGTGTCCAATACCCACAGCCAGGTCCTCACAGGAGCGAGGACAGGATGGTCCACAGCTGCTGAAAACTGTTCCTGGGACGAGTGAGCACGGCGCCACTGGAAACACACGACATCTTTAAAATAGCGCACGAAAGATTCCACAGGTGTGCAACAGTCGCCCACCCACCGGGACAGTGATTGGTGTTACACCTGACGACCTCAGTGCCCCGCCCTTCACAGAACCGCCCCTCCCCCTCTGGGACAGGGGCGTCACAGTCTCTCTGCCGGGTCTGAATCCCCCCACCACATGACTTGGTGCACCCGGTCCAGTTGCTCCACTGACCCCAACCTCCGTCCCCTGAAACAGGTCCGCACACAGCAACAGAACGGCCTTTGATGTTTCAGGAAAATCACGGGTCGCCTTGCAAGCAGTCAAGAATTGATGTGATTTGGGTTAAAAAAGACAGAAAGGCAAAAACCCGGATGAATTTAACGGTAAACCTACGGTCACACGGGGCTGAACGGCACACTCGGTCCTCTCTGTGTGGGCCCAGACAAGGAAGCCCACTTTCAGAAGGCTGCAGACCCAAACAGAACCTGTATCGAGACTGAAGACCCACTCCACACGATACAGAACATTCCCCCCACGGAGTCCATTCTGACCACGGGCCATCAGCTGGAGAACAACACTGGGTGGTTAATATATGTATTTTTATATAGATGTCTACTTATATTTATTAACTTAACGTATATTAGCATTTAAAATGAAATTCTCTTTGCAACCTTGCAGCTCATTTGTCAAACATAATTGGCTTTCCTTTACATTAATTAATTAAATACATCACATGGTCACCAGACAGCAGAGACTGACTTCATTTTGTTGATTTGATGATTTATTCGTTCTAATAGCTCATAATAAAGCTGCTTTATGACTAGAGTATGTTCAGGTAACTAGCATAGCATCATCAGCATGTTTACCATGCAGCCTATCACGCACGTACGTGTAATAACCTCATGTTCTCCTCTGTATACTGAGGTTATCAGCCAAAAGTACAGACCTGAGTTCTGTGGTTCTGAAAGGTTTTAATCAGAACATTAAGGTCATGCAATGTAAAGAAATGTCTAATGTCGAACATAATTGATCTCCATCTTTGTAGGATGACTGGAAAAGCTAAAGGTAAGTGGGTCTGGGTCAGGGTCAGGGCAAGAGTCAGGGTCAGGGTCAGGGCCAGGGTCAGGGTCAGGGTGAGGGTAAGGGTTAGGGTCAGGGTTAGGGTCAGGGTCAGGGCCAGGGTTAGGGTCAGGGCAAGAGTCAGGGTCAGGGTCAGGGTCAGGGCCAGGGTCAGGGTTAGGGTTAGGGTCCGGGTTAGGGTAAGGGTCAGGGCCAGGGTCAGGGCCAGGGTTAGGGTCAGGGTGAGGGTAAGGGTCAGGGTCAGGGCCAGGGTCAGGGTTAGGGCCAGGGTCAGAGTCAGGGCCAGGGCCAGGGCCAGGGTCAGGGTCAGGGTCAGGGCCAGGGTCAGGGCCAGGGTCAGGGTCAGAGTCAGGGCCAGGGTCAGGGCCAGGGTCAGAGTCAGGGTCAGGGCCAGGGCCAGGGTCAGGGTCAGGGTCAGGGCCAGGGTCAGGGTGAGGGTGAGGGTGAGGGTCAGGGTCAGGGCCAGGGTCAGAGTCAGGGTTAGGGCCAGGGTAAGAGTCAGGGCCAGGGTCAGGGTCAGGGTGAGGGTTAGGGTTAGGGTCAGAGTGAGGGTGAGGGTGAGGGTGAGGGTGAGGGTCAGGGCCAGGGTCAGGGTTAGGGCCAGGGTCAGGGTCAGGGTGAGGGTCAGGGCCAGGGTCAGGGTCAGGGTTAGGGCCAGGGTCAGGGCCAGGGCCAGGGTCAGGGTAGTGGGTACTGTCACGTAAAGACACATTTGCTAGTATAGGAGGAGAACGAGGCGTGGGCGTACCGGTACAGTCGGTCTGAGAGCAGTTCACCAGCCGGCCCGCTGCACATTTGCTAGAGGTGGACACATCAGACATGTTGGTGCTGGAATGATCTCCAAAACCAGTGACTGGAGTCAGTTCCTACCAGTTCCTGCAGTCTGTGAGGACAGTGTCTCCCGGATGGTGCTGCTGTCCGTTGATGTCACAGCGACAGTCGGACCCTTGGACACACACTCCGTCCTGAAATGGGAGCCCGTCAGCCATGTTGGTGCCACCAGCAGATCAATAGTGACGCGTGAGGCCCCCACACACCTGAACCAGAGTCCCGGGCGGACACTGGCACCCTGCTGTGCAGTTCCTGTGCAGCTCCATGGTGACATCGGAACAAAACACTGGTCCGCTCACACACTGTTTCCAGTCCAGTCCAGGAGGACACGCGGTGCTGTTGTCTGAGGACAAGCAGAGACCTATAAAAATCCCTTCGTTTGGAACCACATTTGAATTATCACCTTATTTTATCCACATAATACTCACAGTAACTTTAAATTACAAAGCTATCTGTGATTTTCTTAGCATAGCTCATATATCGTTTTCTATATCATGTTTGGTACCACAGGGCTGCAGGTTACAGGCACCGAACTGCTGCACAGTGCCATGGACTCGGATGGGTCCTCGGGTCCGGGACCGGTACCCTCCTCCACAGGTCACTGAACACTCTGACCACGGGCTCCAAGGCTCCTTTGTGCCTTCAGACAGAGCACAGCTACATCACGTCAGGCTCCCTTAGGGTCGGTCTTAGGGTCAGGGTTAGGGTCAGGGTCAGGATCAGGGTGAGGGTCAGGGTAAGGGTAAGGGTCAGGGTCAGGGTCAGGATCAGGGTAAGGGTCAGGGTCAGGGTTAGAGTGAGGGTGAGGGTTAGGGTTAGGGTCAGGGTAAGGGTCAGGATCAGGGTAAGGGTCAGGGTTAGGGTTAGGGTCAGGGTTAGGGTCAGGGTCAGGGTTAGAGTGAGGGTGAGGGTGAGGGTCAGGGTCAGGGTAAGGGTCAGGGTTAGGGTCAAGGTTAGGGTCAGAGTGAGGGTCAGGGTCAGGGTTAGAGTGAGGGTGAGGGTCAGGGTTAGGGTTAGGGTCAGGGTCAGGATCAGGGTAAGGGTCAGGGTAAGGGTCAGGGTCAGGGTCAGGATCAGGGTAAGGGTCAGGGTAAGGGTAAGGGTCAGGGTCAGGGTCAGGGTCAGGATCAGGGTAAGGGTCAGGGTCAGGGTTAGAGTGAGGGTGAGGGTCAGGGTTAGGGTTAGGGTCAAGGTTAGGGTCAGAGTGAGGGTCAGGGTCAGGGTTAGAGTGAGGGTCAGGGTTAGGGTTAGGGTCAGGGTTAGGGTCAGGGTCAGGGTTAGAGTGAGGGTGAGGGTCAGGGTTAGGGTCAAGGTTAGGGTCAGAGTGAGGGTGAGGGTCAGGGTGAGGGTTAGGGTCAGGGTCAGGGTTAGGGTCAGAGTGAGGGTGAGGGTGAGGGTCAGGGTTAGGGTCAGAGTGAGGGTCAGGGTTAGGGTCAGAGTGAGGGTGAGGGTCAGGGTTAGGGTCAGGGTGAGGGTCAGGGTTAGGGTCAGAGTGAGGGTGAGGGTCAGGGTGAGGGTCAGGGTTAGGGTCAGAGTGAGGGTGAGGGTCAGAGTGAGGGTGAGGGTCAGGGTTAGGGTCAGAGTGAGGGTCAGGGTCAGAGTGAGGGTGAGGGTCAGGGTTAGGGTCAGGGTGAGGGTCAGGGTCAGGGTCAGAGTGAGGGTCAGGGTTAGGGTCAGAGTGAGGGTGAGGGTCAGGGTTAGGGTCAGGGTGAGGGTTAGGGTCAGGGTCAGGGTTAGGGTCAGAGTGAGGGTCAGGGTTAGGGTCAGAGTGAGGGTGAGGGTCAGGGTTAGGGTCAGGGTGAGGGTGAGGGTCAGGGTCAGGAGGCCGGCGGCTGCTAATCACAAACTGACCGATGCAGGGTTCAATGCTACATGTATCAATCCCAACTCTGTCCCCTTTGCAGGGTTGACCACCAGAAGCAGCAGGGGGGCTGGTTCCCGAGCGATAACGCCGTCTGACTCCGACGTCACACGTTCGACTGCATGTGCTCCATTGGGTCCAGCTGCTCCAGCCACAGTCCACTATGGACCACGTATACAAGAAGCAGAATCATAAACAGAAGTCAGCAGGAATCAAGAACCGACAGAGGGTAATCATCTTCCCGACGTCTGTTCCTCACCGGGGCAGGGAGACGAGCCACACTCCATTTCACCATCAGCACACGTGCTGTTTTAGAAACAAAGATCCAATTTAGGACATCTATTTATATTCCATATAGGTTCTCTATGTCCCACTGTAGGATTAGACCGTACCAGTTATTGCAGGCATCAACGGGGAAGGTGGTGTTAGCGCTATAAAGCTCCCCCTGGTGGTAGCACGGACACTGAGCCAGAGGCACACAGCTCCTGTTGAGCAGGTAGAAGCCTGGAGCGCAGTAGCAGCCATCATAGCAGGAGGTGGCGCACTGCACCTCGGAGACAGTCATGTCCAGGCACACCCGTGGACACGCCCCCCCCTGAGCCTCACACTCAGCTGCTGTCATGAACACCATGCCCTGTGGACATGCACCTGAGGGGGCAAACACAGCACGTTCATGCACGTTTGCTCGCTGCTGTGTAGCGAGGTCGTGGGCGTAGCAGCAGGTACCTGAGCAGGCGTGGGCGTTACAGTCTCTGGTCTGGATGTGTGGCCCCGGGCATTTGCTACCACCATGCAGAGCAGAAGGTGAATCACAAAATCGCTCTCGAATTTGATCACCGGAGTCACATTGAGATGAACAGTTGGACCACTCAGACCATGCTGACCAGCCTCCATTTACTGAAACATGAAATCAGTGTTGATATCAGATTGACATCATCACATTTGAGGAGTGAAGGTCTGTCAGAGTCACCTGGACACTGAACAGTGTTGCAAGGCTCTTGCTCCTCACTGTCTCCAAAGCAGCTGGAGCTTCCATCGGGAGGAGCTGCCAGTGTGTTATTGCAGCTGCGGAAACGTCGTCTGAGCCCGACATCGTTTACGTGGTTGAAACACGTCTGACTGCAGTCCGACCAGCTGGTCCATTTACTCCACGGTCCATCTGCCAAATCTGGGCGGGAGACCGACAATGAATGTGGGAAAAGGTTGGAGAAAGGTGACTTTTCTGGGGTTCAATATTTAATAGAAGAGAGAATAAAGAGGTAATGTCCACTCAAGGCTTAGGGTTAGGGTTAGGGTGAGTCACAGCCTGGGGTTAGGGGCATTTACCGAGGGTGCAAGGTGTGAAGCAGCGGCGGGCCTCAGAAGTGTCCCCTGGACAGGGCTGGGGTCTGACAGCTGGGTTCACAGGAGACCTGCCGTAAAACCAATGATGCCAACAGCAGATGGGTGAAGACGTCCCTCAAAAAGGAGCAGAAACATGTGGAAACATGAAGACTGAAACAAGGATACTGCAACGTTGAGCAGAACAAAAAGGGCAGCACCTGTAGCGCTGTTGCAGCCCCAGACCACAGGTGACTCCACACGGCGACCACGAAGACCAAGACGACCACTGACACGTGGACACGCAGCTGGAGTTGTCACAGGCGGCTCGTCCATCCCTGCACACACTGAGGGAGCCACCAGCACATTTGCCTTCTTCTCTTTGTATCTTGAAACCTGAAGCTAAACGTCCAAATCTACTTTCCTGGCCGGGCGGCGTTTGGAAAGCACTAATTTAATCAAATCTAATTTTAGAATTGCCATCAAAAGATTGTGTTTCCCACCATGTGGTACAATGGTCCCTGCGGACCGTCTGTCCTGGCTGCAGCGTTCGTCCATCCCAGGGACACAAGCACTGGCTGGCGTTCACACATTGACCCCCCTGAAGAAACCAACCGTGGGGACAGCGACATCCTGGAGGAGCAAGGACAGCCTCAGCACGCTGCAGTCACTTATTGGAACAAACCTGCCGTTCATCTTTTATATTTGATGTTCTTTGAAGGACTGAATGAAAGGTTCCAGCTCCGATCACAGCCACATTTGTCTTACCCACTTCACAAGCTGCAGTGCAGTTCGTGGGGAAGCTGAGCTGTGAACATGTTGGAAGACAAGGCTCCACCTTCCCAGCCTGACAGTCGGCCTCAGTGACCAGCACCATTCCGTGGCTGCAGCCTGCACACACACATCTGGTTATCCTCCTGCTCATACGGCTTTTTACAGGTCGCACAGCTCCAGTCACCGGTGCTCGTGCCAGCATCCTGGGTACAGGGCTCGCTGTTGCAGCTTCGAGTCTGCAGCATCATCCCCTCACATTCCCGGCCACCGTTTTTAGGGGGAGGAGCCGAGCAGGTTCTGTTCCTCTGGCTGACTCCGCCTCCACAGCGAGCGTCACACTCAGACCACTGCGTCCACTCCGACCAGCGGCCGTCAACTGCACGAGAAAGTGCTGCGAATGAGGCTGAGCTCACCGTGCAATCGAGGAACAGATGTTTCTGAAGGGCTCATGAACCAACCTGGACAAGCTCGAGGGAAACACGCTCGACTATCAAACTGAGCTCCACCGCAGGAACCTCCAGGAACAGCTTCCCTCAGAATGTCCCTCTGTCGGAACAGAGAACCCAGACCACAGGACACGCTGCATGAGCTCCATGCCGTCCAGGAGGACATGATGCAGTCTGCTGCAGGAGAAGAGACATGGACATGTCTCACAGTGTCCTGAGGACTGTCTTTACTGAACACACTGAACACTTACTGCAGTCTTTCTCGTCCGAGCCGTCGACACAGTCCCTCTGGAGGTCACATCTGCGGTCCAGGTGAACACACTCCCCACTGGCACAGGAAAACTGTTTGGAAGAGCAGGGACTGGGGGTCTGAGGGGTGGGGGGTGGTGTGCTGGCTCCTGAGAACACCAGAGCTCATTAGTCTAACGGCCCACTTATCGCTGCCATCATCATGGCATCATCATGACATCATCACGCCATCATCACGCCATCATCACGCCATCATCACGGCATCATCATGGCATCATCACGCCATCATCATGGCATCATCACGGCATCATCACACCATCATCATGGCATCATCATGGCATCATCACGGGATCATCACGGGATCATCATGGCATCATCATGCCATCATCACGGCATCATCACGGCATCATCACGCCATCATCATGCCATCATCACGCCATCACGCCATCATCATGCCATCATCACGCCATCACGCCATCACGCCATCATCATGGCATCATCATGCCATCATCATGCCATCATCACGGCATCATCACGGCATCATCATGGCATCATGCCATCATCATGGCATCATCATGCCATCATCACACCATCATCACGCCATCATCATGGCATCATCATGCCATCATCACACCATCATCACGCCATCATCACGCCATCATCATGCCATCATCATGGCATCATCATGCCATCATCATGGCATCATGCCATCATCATGGCTGACACTCACCACAGCGTTCTTCATCTGACCCATCTAAACAGTCCCGTTTGCCATCGCACACCCGTTTGGAGTCCACACAGCCGAATGACCAGCATGCAAACTGGCCGTCGACACAAAGCACTCTTGGAAGACCGTCATCATGGGGAGTTGCAACAAGCAAAGCAGCTAAAAACCCACAAACATTAAAGACAAACCTACAGGAAAAGAACATTGGATAGAAACCATTGAGAATGGGGTTTTCCACCTGTGGTAGTGTGTAGTCCAGGTCTTCCAGAAGGGAACGTTGTCCGGTGCAGCCCAGGGTGACCTGTGAACCCTGGGGTCACCACACCAGGCTGGCCAGCTAGGGAACTGGAGGTTTGGAGGCCAGGGGGCCCGGTTGTTAGCCCATCATGGATACCTGGTCTCCCAGAGGAGATGGTCTGGTTCTGCAGACCTGGAGGGCCTCTGGTCGGAGCTGTACCTAAAGATGTAGGTGATTAGAATGAGATGTTAATAAGTAATTACATTATTATTATGATATAAAACAGTCTGAGGATGACTTTATAAGGGCTGACTACATTTTCCCCTCTGTGGTGGATAACAAGGTCCGACGAGGCGTATTCGCGTCGTGTATATTGTTGTGATGAAAACTAAATTATTCATCCATCCATCCATCTTTTATCACTTCCTCCTCGGTGGAGTTGCATCGTGATTCATTTTATTTTCTTTCCATTAAAACTCCATTCAAGGTGCGATGAGGCCTGACCACAGCTGATCTCCTCAGAGGGGTCCTGGTCTGGTCTACATCACAGAGACAACAGGCTCCACTGAGCACACAAGCTAACGCTCCCCTAGCGCTGCACGGGTACTTTAGGGGACCGTGTGGGCCCACAGCTGGGCGTCACCAGATCTCCACGTGATAGGGCAGGATGAGCTTGTCAGTAAGGGCAACAGACACGTTCTTCACCTCCTGTGCAGCCAAGGATCTCCACTCTCAGATAGAAGTCGTGCCTGAACTCCACTGGGATGAGGCGCAGATATCGTGCACTGACCAAGCGACCCAGCCAGCGGGTCACAGGGGTCCTGCCCAGCATCCTCACCTCAAACACCTACAGGACACAGTCACTTGGTTTTCTCCTTTTTTTGATTCTAACGTGTAATAACATGATAGTCAAACACTTTGTCTTGAGTAGAATACAGGAGGTAATTATGTATTAAATAATCTACAGCAATTATTAATGAACCAATGAAGTGAGCCGAGCTCGCACCTGAGCAGGACTCCCAGGCTTCCCATCCTCAGTGTAGTCTGTGAAGGCACTGCTCTGCATGGCGGACGCCAGCCGATATTTAGTCAGGTAACCCAACTTGGGTCCACTGCCCTGAGTCACCACCCCTGACACCCAGGTGGGCTCCAGGAAGTCCACCTGAAAATATGGCTGTGGATCTGAGGGCACGGGGCTCCACCCAGGCTCCATCACGGGACTGTAGGGAAGCCGGAGCTGAATATTGGCTTCTAAGTCATGTAAAAGCCATCCAATAATGTGGAGTTACCAGGAGAAGAGGAACACTCACACATTTGGGATGATGTTCAGACGTCCAGCATCAGCAGGGTTGTTTTCACGATGGGAGGAGGAGGTCAGCTGACCATATCGAACTCTCCCGTCCTCCAGTCCCAGAGGAGACGAGCAGGTTCCTTCCACATCAAAAGCCCATTAACATTGCAAAAGCATTCTGTCGGCACCATGTGATAGGACGAACACACCCATACCTGCAGGTCCTGCAGCGCCACCCTGTGGATGGAAAAGGAAATGCTTAAATGACCCCTGCAACAACACGCACACGTCAAACTAGACGTGGAGGAGCTGATGAGGCTCGTCTCCTTACTGAGGTGGTCGAAGGACGGGTGACACCCGCCAGTGACGGAGTCCTGAGGGGGGCTGGAGTGGGGCTCTGGGGGGGGGGGTCTGGGAGGTCGGCACGCCGGGAAGACAGAGAAAATCCCAAAAAGGCATTTTGTGCTCTTCATATTACAGACAGCAAATATAAACAAGAAAAATCGCTTTATACCCTCTTCTATCCATCTATATATCATCTAACCCTCCACCCACCCCCCCCTCCACCCCCTGCTCTACCCCTCCCTCCACCCCTCCCTCCATCCATCTACCCCTCCCTCCATCCATCTACCCCTCCCTCCATCCATCTACCCCTCTATCCATCCATCCACCCCTCCACCCACCCCTCTCTCCATCTATCATCCATCTATATATCATCTAACCCTCCACCCCCGCTCTACTCCTCCCTCCGCCCCTCCCTCCCTCCATCCACCCGCCCCTCCACCCCCCGCTCTACTCCTCCCTCCGCCCCTCCCTCCCTCCCTCCCTTCATCCACCCGCCCCTCCACCCCTCCCTCCACCCCCCGCTCTACTCCTCCCTCCGCCCCTCCCTCCCTCCCTCCCTTCATCCACCCCTCCCTCCACCCCCCGCTCTACTCCTCCCTCCGCCCCTCCCTCCCTCCATCCACCCACCCCTCCACCCCTCCCTCCCTTCATCCACCTGCCCCTCCACCCCTCCCTCCATCCACCCACCCCTCCACCCCTCCCTCCCTCCCAGGGGTGTCACCTGTCTGACGGGGTGCTGAACCTGTGGTGAGGCTCACAGCCGCGTTCGTCCTCTCCTCTGGGACAGTGTGGGGTCCCGTCACAGCGCAGGTCTGCTGGAATGCAGCCCCCTGGTGGGGGGCAAGAGAACTGACCCGCTGGGCAACTGGGTGGACTGGAAGATGTCGTGGACGGCTGGACGCCTGCAACAGTCGGAAGCAGCGGAATATTTTATTATGCTATGAGTGATGTACAAATGCTACCAAGCAAAAGAGAAGGAAGAATTTAATGTTTCATTATTGATGGTGAGATTTTCATGAGCAAAAGGTGATAAAAAAAAGTTGTTCAGAACTACAATTACATTAATTTAGAATTATTCCATCATTTATTATTCTGTCTGAGACTTAATTTAAATATTTCAGCTGATTTGTTTTCTAGATTCATCATTTATTTATCTTTCTTACAGATTACTGCTGGACTCCAAGGCTCTTATATTACATAAAATATCTATAATTATATAGTTATAGTGTCTATAACTGTGCACGTCCCCGTGACCCCCGTTCACCCTCCGGTTTAACTGCTTCATTCATATCATATAAACTATTTCGCACATACGCTGCTATTAGTAGCATTTGTGTTTCAGCTACTGTATTCTATCACTGTTTTCAAAGGAAGCCTGAGTAATAATAGATATTATCTATCACGTGCACTATTATCTATCACATGCGCTAGGTTTGGAATTACCGCAGTCTTTCTCATCCGATCCATCTCCACAGTTATCGAACCCATCACACACGACGCCCAGTTCACCTGCTGGGACGCAACCACCATTGTCACAGCGGAACTCCGTGGGTCTGCAGCGACCTCCTGGGTGGACTGAGGACAGCCAGGTAGGGGGGTCAATATTTGATGACCTCCGTCGGGAGGAGAACATTTTAGGCTCAAAGTAGCAGCAACAGAGGCGAGCTGGACAGAAATACCATCTCCACAGCCCATGATCTCCAGACGCAGGTAGATGCCGTTGTGGAAGTCATGCGGAAGCAGCCGTACAAACTGTGCCGACACCATCCTGTCCAGGTGGACCTCTGCCACGCCCTGGTCGTCATGGTTACCAAGGAAAATCTACACGGAGAACAACAAGCCACAGAGCATCAGACAAGGCCGACAGTGTCCGACGGGTTAGTGACTGACCTTGGCTCTGGGCCGGGCATCGGTAACGAGCTCTTTAATTGTGTACCACTGACGACCGTCTTGGCTGAACTGGAGGAAGAAGCTGGATACAAAGGTGCCAAATAGCCCTCCACCCTGGGAGAGCACACCTGAGAGGGGGCCAACATCTCCGTCACCTCAGAGATGCAGGATATAATGTGTCCAAAGACAAACCCTCACCAGTGATGTTGTGGCTCCTCAGCAGGTCCACCTGCAGGTAGGGACTCTGTGTGTGGCTGCTCGGTCCATCGGGCCTCCGCACAGGGAGGTCCTTATAGTTCTCAGGTTCTGGACTCCAGCCCTGTGTATAGAACCCTTCTAAGTAGCCACAGGAATCCATATTTCTGGCATCTATTCCGATTTAACCTGGGCCTCACAGTAAAATCAATAAGATGCAGGAACTAAATTCAGACTACAGCTGGACATATGATGACCTATTGAGATGTTGTGAGATGTTGTGCAGCAGATCCTGAGACTACCTGGAGGTCTCTGTGGGGGTCCCACCCATGGAGGCGACCTGCCTCGGGAGGGTGACCCATCTGCTGGGATGAGGCACTAAAGCTGGAATCTGGGAGGAACTGAACCCCCAGTGGAGCCCAACAGTCACCTGAACACGACAACCGATCAAGCTGTGTGTGATCCTTTAACGTTTCACAGGAAATAAACAACAATAGGGCAGCGTTCACCTCTGGGGGGCAATGGGTACGATGGGACCAAAGGCGTGGCCCTCTCTTCAGGCTGGGGGGTCACCGGGGTAACGGTCGCTGCAATTGTGTCATTTTCTCCTACGGCGTTTTTATAAATGAGCATATTTGATGTCATCATACAACAAGTCCTACCTGATGATCTCCAGGTGTCACCCTTACCTTTGCAGTAACAACACCTGTCCTCCTCTCCCTGGACCAGCCTCTGCCCCTGGAATTCCAGAACAAGTGTTACTGCGTGGCTCCATCATGGGAAACGTAACGCCACCGACAACACGACTTCTACGTCTCCCAACACATAAACGGAAACACAACAGAGTGAGTGTTCATATGTTTTATCATGTGACGCTTACACTTATTGTAATCTTACATGTTGGTGTGCTAGTATAGAATAAACCTCCCCAGGGCCACACTGGTAGCCCACACTGGTAGCCACACTGGTAGCCACACTGGTAGCCCACACTGGTAGCTATACTGGTAGCTACACTGGTAGCCACACTGGTAGCCCACACTGGTAGCCCACACTGGTAGCTATACTGGTAGCTACACTGGTAGCCCACACTGGTAGCCCACACTGGTAGCTATACTGGTAGCCCACACTGGTAGCCCATACTGGTAGCCCATACTGGTAGCCCACACTGGTAGCCACACTGGTAGGCCACACTGGTAGCCACACTGGTAGCCCACACTGGTAGCTACACTGGTAGCTACACTGGTAGCCCATACCGGTAGCCCATACTGGTAGCCCACACTGGTAGCCCATACTGGTAGCCCATACTGGTAGCCCATACTGGTAGCCCACACTGGTAGGCCACACTGGTAGGCCACACTGGTAGCCACACTGGTAGCCCACACTGGTAGCTACACTGGTAGCTACACTGGTAGCCCATACCGGTAGCCCATACTGGTAGCCCACACTGGTAGCCACACTGGTAGCCACACTGGTAGCCACACTGGTAGTCCACACTGGTAGCCACACTGGTAGCCCACACTGGTAGCCACACTGGTAGCCCACACTGGTAGCCACACTGCAGACGTGTGGTGGCCCTTGCAGCTAGTAAACTGAAGCTTCCGTCTCGTTCCTCTGATATCAACAGCTCGGGGAGAAAACTGATCACTTTCTCCCCAACAAATACCAAAGATTAAACGCACACATGTGCAAAAACGTCACAATGCAAATTACATTAAAAAAACAACAGAAAAATAAAAGCCACAGAAATAAGTGGGCTCACATGAACAAGACGTGAGCCCACGGTGAACTTTCCTTTGGGGGGTGCACATTACTCTGTGGGACTGAGGCCCAATACGGCCCTGCCCCTGCCCCTGCCCCTGCCCCTGACCCTACCCCTGCCCCTGCCCCTGCCCCTGCCCCAGAGACAGCTGTCCTTACCAGAGGACATCCACTGACACCATATGGACAGAAGGGGGAGCACTGCACGGTGAGGTTGGCCAGGCAGGAGCAGAGGTGGCAGCGATCCGATGCCCATCTGTCTCCAACGGGATGGGATCTGCCCTGGAACTGACACTCTTCACACGGCTCCGTCTGACACCTGCAATAACAACATTTATTAAAAATACCTGCAAAAATCACAGCAAATCATTTCAATATATTTCAGCGATTAGTGCCCAAAGCCAGCGTGCTCCATCCGTACGCCGTGCTTGTTTACTCATGCATGCAGCTCATTTATAACGGGAATGTCTGGTAAAATAGGGACGGGCCTGCGGATGCCACGTAGAACCAAAGACTTTTGGTAGATCAAAGCGTTTCTTTGGTCTGACGACTGTAAATATGGGTTTATAGAAGATTTGGAGCCATGGAAACAGCTAGACTGGTCTGCACACCTGCGAGCCTTCCGGTAAATTCCTCGGCACGTTTTCCCTTCACCGTGTTTGGATGGATTGTTTGGGCTCCGGAACGACCACTGGATACTTTGGACTCCACATGGGCCCAGGCACTCTCCCCAGTCGGACCACGACGACCATCCACAGTTTACTGGCAGGTGACAACGTTGGCAGTTAGTTTAGGTGAAACTCTTCATATTCAGAAGTAGATTTAATGTTCCGTACAGCACCGATACGCAGCGCTGAGACTGGGTCACCAACGCGTCCACTCCAAACGGGGCGGTCCCATTCTAGCTGTGCCCCGTCACAACGGTGGCGTGGCATAACTACGCAGTTTTACATGTGTTACAAACAGACCCCAGCATGACCCCCCTGCTGCCATGGCAACGCAGGACTTGGCCAATAGATGAGCTCCGTGCACACAGGAGCAAACGCCAACCTGCATTATTATTATTATTATTATTATTATTATTATTATTATTATTATCATCATGCATTATTGTTTCGTACATTAAAATCAGTCGACCTTGTGATCTGTATTTTTTGATCAAAGGTATTTGAAAATTTGGCAGAAATAACGACTAAATTATGGAGTTTATGTTTTCTCTTTATTTGAATTATGATCAATAAGAAGAAAACATTGAAATGTTGCAGATATTTGCTTTTATCTCCAGTAAAACAACGTACGAGAAACGTCACAACTGAAATCTAATTTCTAAGAAACCCAAAAGTGCTGATGTGTTTTTCTCGCTTCAGCGTCTGAATGTTCTCCTCAGACTAGTTTATACGGGTTAAGACTTCATTTGAAATGTGCTGGCGAGGAAACGATCCATCTGTGTAGGAAACAAAGATCTCAGACCTTTGGAAGAGAGAACGGGCGTGGTACCTGGACAGTCTGGGTTGGGCCGGCACCTCTGGGCTCGGCCTCGCTCACAAACGCAGATCTCACAGCCCACCTTCATCTGCTGGCCTGGCCAGGTTGTGGCTCCGGACGCCTCACACCAACACTCCTCTGGCAGCACACACTGCTGCAGCTGGTTCATCACCAGGCCCTCGGCACACCAGCACCCTGGAGCAGGAGGCTCAAATCAAACCCTCTCTGGGAGGCTCTTTCTACAGCCTGACCCCAACCCTCTCTGGGAGGCTCTTTCTACAGCCTGACCCCAACCCTCTCTGGGAGGCCCTTTCTACAGCCTGACCCCAACCCTGACCCTCTCTGGGAGGCTCTTTCTACAGCCTGACCACAACCCTCTCTGGGAGGCTCTTTCTACAGCCTGACCCCAACCCCAACCCTTTCTACAGCCTGACCCCAACCCCAACCCTCTCTGGGAGGCTCTTTCTACAGCCTGACCCCAACCCTCTCTGGGAGGCTCTTTCTACAGCCTGACCCCAACCCCAACCCTTTCTACAGCCTGACCCCAACCCCAACCCTCTCTGGGAGGCTCTTTCTACAGCCTGACCCCAACCCCAACCCTTTCTACAGCCTGACCCCAACCCTAACCCTCTCTGGGAGGCTCTTTCTACAGCCTGACCCCAACCCTAACCCTCTCTGGGAGGCTCTTTCTACAGCCTGACCCCAACCCCAACCCTTTCTACAGCCTGACCCCAACCCTCTCTGGGAGGCTCTTTCTACAGCCTGACTCGAACCCCAACCCTTTCTACAGCCTGACCCCAACCCTCTCTGGTAGGCTCTTTCTACAGCCTGATCCCAACCCTAACCCTCTCTGGGAGGCTCTTTCTACAGCCTGACCCCAACCCTAACCCTCTCTGGGAGGCTCTTTCTACAGCCTGACCCCAACCCCAACCCTTTCTACAGCCTGACCCCAACCCCAACCCTCTCTGGGAGGCTCTTTCTACAGCCTGACCCCAACCCCAACCCTTTCTACAGCCTGACCCCAACCCTAACCCTCTCTGGGAGGCTCTTTCTACAGCCTGACCCCAACCCTGACCTTCTCTGGGAGGCTCTTTCTACAGCCTGATCCCAACCCTGACCCTCTCTGGGAGGCTCTTTCTACAGCCTGACCCCAACCCTAACCCTCTCTGGGAGGCTCTTTCTACAGCCTGACCCCAACCCCAACCCTTTCTACAGCCTGACCCCAACCCCAACCCTCTCTGGGAGGCTCTTTCTACAGCCTGACCCCAACCCCAACCCTTTCTACAGCCTGACCCCAACCCTAACCCTCTCTGGGAGGCTCTTTCTACAGCCTGACCCCAACCCTAACCCTCTCTGGGAGGCTCTTTCTACAGCCTGACCCCAACCCCAACCCTTTCTACAGCCTGACCCCAACCCTAACCCTCTCTGGGAGGCTCTTTCTACAGCCTGACTCGAACCCCAACCCTTTCTACAGCCTGATCCCAACCCTAACCCTCTCTGGGAGGCTCTTTCTACAGCCTGACCCCAACATCACACCTTCACCACAAAAGCCAAGACATTTCAGGTGTGTTGAGAATGACCTGATGAGCAGGAACGTGGCGCTGGGCTGCAACTGGTTCCAGCACTGACATGTGCACAGGAACCTGGGCAAGGAGCACAGGGGTAGTGCAACATCCCAGTGGGACAGCTGGTGTTGGCACAACCCACATTAGGACATCGCCCTGGAGACAGACGGAAGCATTTAACCTTCTTTGTGTGTAATGTGCGTCTTGATCTTTCTAAGCAGCAACAGCAGCGAGTTCTTACTAATTTCCATGAGGAGGTTGGACGGTCCAGGGAGCTGGGAGCAGTCTCTGCCTCCATGACGAGGAGGGACGCAGCCTCTGTGTCTCACCTGGACTCCGCCACAGCTGGAACAGTTGGACCAGTTCTCCCACGACAGCCACTGACCGTCCACTGGTGCAGCACAGACTGGCGTTAGGGACAGAAGACTGACTTGGTGAGCACTGCTGTCTTACCGGGGCAGGTGGTGTTGAAGCACTCCTGCTTCTCAACGGCCTCCCCGGCACAGTGGAACAGGGGGTCTCCAGGTGCACAGAACCTCTGCCTGCTTCTGGAGCCTGATCCACAAGAGGCAGAACAGGCGCTCCAGGGACCCCAGGAGGTCCAGCTCCTACAGCCCTGTTCATCCGTTGGGCCTGCGTGTGCGTCTGTGGGATCCTGGCAGTCTGCTGCACCGTTACACACCTAAAACACACAATGAATCAATGGTGAACTTCAATAACTAGAAGATTGTGTTTCTCCTGGGAGATGATGCGTGCAGAGCTTGCCATGTTGAAGGGGATACAGGATCCATCCATGCAGGTGAACTCAGAACAGGTGTCAGTGGCGTTCCTGCTGCCAGGTGGGGGCACGGTCCTGTCTGACAGAAGACAGGAAATGACGTAGCTCCAGATGTCGACGTGGAAACGTCGTCACGTGTCTGTTGTGTTATGAGGACTCACCACAGACCGCCTCATCTTCACCGCGTGGACAGTCTGGGACGCCGTTGCACACCTGGGACATGTTCACACAAGTGCGGTTGTCACAGGAGAAGCCTCCCACACACGGAGGTATCTGAAGCGACCCTGGTGGGCGGACAGAGCTGGCGTTAGCACGAGTCCTTAAATTAGCCTTTAGCTGTGTCTCCTGTGAGTTACCGCAGTTGTCAACGCTCTCATCTGAAGCGTCCCTGCAATGAGGTGTGCCATCACAGAGATCTAGAAGGTCCACACACTGGTCTCCACTCATGCAGGACACCTGTGCAGGTCCACAGGGCCTGGCACACTGCTGCTCATCGCTCCCGTCCAGACAGTCCGTCTCTCCGTCACAACGCCAGGCCTGAGGGACACACTGAGCTCCAGAGTCACAGCGGAACTCGTAGGTCCTGCAAGCTGGAGACAAGAAAACGCTGTTCAGACGACTCAAGTCTGAAGGAGACCACAGGAGACCAACGCAGGAGACCACCGCAGGAGACCAACGCAGGAGACCAACGCAGGAGACCACCACAGGAGACCGCAGGAGACCAACGCAGGAGACCACCACAGGAGACCACTGCAGGAGACCACCACAGGAGACCGCAGGAGACCACCACAGGAGACCGCAGGAGACCACAGGAGACCACCGCAGGAGACCACTGCAGGAGACCACAGGAGACCAACGCAGGAGACCGCAGGAGACCAACACAGGAGACCACTGCAGGAGACCACTGCAGGAGACCACAGGAGACCAACGCAGGAGACCGCAGGAGACCAACACAGGAGACCACCACAGGAGACCGCAGGAGACCAACGCAGGAGACCGCAGGAGACCACCACAGGAGACCACAGGAGACCACAGGAGACCAACGCAGGAGACCACCACAGGAGACCACCACAGGAGACCACAGGAGACCAACGCAGGAGACCACAGGAGACCAACGCAGGAGACCACAGGAGACCAACACAGGAGACCACAGGAGACCACCGCAGGAGACCAACACATGTGTCCACTATAACTAGTCCTCCATGTGTCCATTATAACCAGTCCTCCATGTGTCCACAATAACCAGTCCTCCATGTGTCCACTATAACCAGTCCTCCATGTGTCCACTATAACCAGTCCTCCATATGTCCACTATAACCAGTCCTCCATGTGTCCACTATAACCAGTCCTCCATGTATCCACTATAACCAGTCCTCCATGTGTCCACTATAACCAGTCCTCCATGTGTCCACTATAACCAGTCCTCCATGTGTCCACTATGCTAACTAACCACTCTCTGAACTCACTGTCCCTAAATTCTCTCCAGTCAGTTATTTTAGACGCAGATTCTGTCGTGTTTTAACGTTATAAACAAAAGTCTGTCATTTTTATTTTGGTGAAATGTGAATGAAGATGTTGGAATACCTTCTGAGGGAGGGCTCACGGAGACGGTGGTGCAGGTGGTTCTGTTCTCGTCCTCTCCAGCCCGACAGTCTGTTACTCCATCACACAACAGGCTGGTGGAGACGCAGGAACCATCCGAGCAGCCGAACTGCTCAGGACCACAGGTCACTGCCACAGACCAGGTCATTGGAACACAGTCAACCACACAAAGGCGCCTTGTGCTCTCCAGGTTTTACCTCTACTTGGACATGTAGCTTCATCTGTGCCAGAGGGACAATCGTCGTGTCCATCACACACTCTGCCTGCAGGGACACACTCGTCATCGGGACACTGGAACTCCGCTGGTGCACACACACATCTAAAATAAAACCAGGATGACAGTTTGGAACCTGATTTCATTCTGGTCAATTCCAGTGGAATTCCACCTAAGAACATACCCCCTCTCATCACTCAGGTCCCCACAATCATCGTGTCCATCACAGCGGTGGAGATAAAGAATGCAGCGTCCTCCCGAGCACAGGAATTCCCCCCGGTCACAAACCACACCGCAGTCTGCAGGACAGATTGGGATTGGTCTAGCAACGATACACAGCTCCGCGCTCCGCACGTCTGTTTGGAGCTGTGCTAGCGTGAGTCTGTCCTTTTTACCGTGCTCATCAGAACCATCAGCAAAGCCACAATCGAGTCGGCCATCGCAGACCCGGCTGGCTGCCAGGCACTTCCCATTGGTGCACTGGAACTCCCCTGGTGGGCAGAGAGGTGTGGGGGGGGCTGGTCCACAGGGCTCTTCGTCTGAGTGGTCAGCACAGTCGGGATGGCCGTTGCAACGAAGAGCCAGTTTCAGACACGGGCCACTGCAAGATGGGGAGCAATTCAGTTCATTCACTTCTGTTAGAATACTTCAGGTATGCTAGCACACACACACAATAGTCACAACGTTAGCATAAAGCTAATGGTCTCAGAATAGTGAAGGATTTTAACCCTTTCTCTTATAAAAGAATACAAGTTTGTAGTAGAACTGAAGCCCACCTTGGAGCGCTGGAACATTGGAACTCATCTGGAGAACACGTAGAGAGGCAGACTTCATCTGAACCATCACCACAGTCGTCTTCGTTGTCACATACCCATTGGGAGGGGATGCAGCGCCCCCTAGCACAGGTGAACTCTGTCTCCAAACATGCTGGAGAGGGAGGGGGACAGGGGACACCTTCACACTGCCACAAACCCTCTCGGCAGGAGCTACACAGAGCAAAACATGAAACCTAAACTTAATTTATGTTATTACACCTAAAAGATGAAGTGGTTTAGAAACGAACCGACCAGTTCTGGCAGTGCTGATTGATGATCGTTGTAGATGGAAAAAGTGAGCCCTCCCATTCACATGGACACTGAGGGGGGTCCACACAACGTTCTCCTGCAGAAGGACACCTTCAGCAAAGAGTCCAGGTGGTCGAGCCACTACTGATACCCCCATGATGTCAGGACCCCAGAACATGGTGGGAGCAGCCTTTCTAGATGTTCTGCTTTAAGACAGGACATCTAGAAAGACCATGTTCTGATGCCAGGACCCCAGAAATGCTGGAGAAGGGAGTTTTTTCTGGTAGTTAGAGATGTTTCACCTCTCACCCAGGAGGCTTCATCAGCTCTAGCTGACTGCCGTTCACACACGGCCACTAACCAGCCCCGTTATTAATGAGGGGCAGAGCCACCAACCACCAGGTGACTGAAGCTCCAAAGGTGCTCGTGGCTCCTGAGGAGCAGAAGAACCTGGAAGTCCCCAACAGTCAGCTGGAACTGATGAGGCCTCCTGGACGGAGGTGAAACGTCCTCATGGAACTCCACCCATGATGAGGGGTGAACCAAGAACTGACAGGATCTTATTGTTAAAGATTTGAAGTGGACCCATCGGAGCTTGAGTGTCATTAGAACACTAAACAGTCATTGAAAAGTTCCTGGGGAAAAAGTATTTGGTGTTGACGACTCATGCTGTCTGCATCCAGGGGGTTCTGCTGTCTAACTTCCTCTTTCTGGAATTGTCTCACCGTTTAGGACCATTCCGGGAGGACAGAAGCAGCCTTCTACACAGGAGAACGCCCCACACTGAGACTGTGGACCCTGCTGGAGATGAGGACACGAGGGGGAGCAAGCCGGTCCACAGGGGTCGTACACCAGCCCGTTCTCACACTGCAGAGCTAAAGGAGAGACAGTGAGCAGGGTCAGGGGTCACGCTAGCGTGGAGCTCTCATGGCTGTGGAGCTGCGACGTACGACAGAGCTCCTGGGACCGCCAGCGGATGTAAACCCCTCTGCGGTTGCATTCCTCAGCGTAGGCAGCGATGGCCGTGCACAGGCACTCGCAGTCGCCGCCTGAGTCGCACCTTCAACACGCAGGTGAGGAAAGTTCTGGTGTTCTTACACGAGCGCATGATGCTCCTCCGCCTATTAGTGCTGTCACTCACCCACAGGCGTCAAAGACGCACCACTCGTAATACTGTTGGAAGGCCACTTCCAGGTGACACCGAGAGAACAGCTCCTGGGTCAGGACCGCACATTTCTTCCTGGCCCAAGTCACTCTGTGTGGATTTAACTAGACAAAGATCAAGTTGTGCGTTTTCTTTCGTGCTGCAGCTCAACATGTGTGAACACAAGTCAGCAAGCACGTTGAACTCACAGCGCACGGGTCCCGGAGGTCCTGGTCTGCCACGTCGGGGCAGGACGGACTGACCTTCCAGGAGTTCCCAAACAGCTCAGCGGTCGACTCAATGATGCCCTGACGTGTAGTGAAGTCGTTTTCTGTATCTCCATCAAAATTTCCACACAAACCTCCCACCTGTCCGTGAAGGTGGGCTGCCAGTCGTACATAGACGCGCATACCTGGACACAACAGGAAGGCCACACAGATGCAACAGCCGGCACCTACAACCCGGAGGATTACAGCTATAGGAACTTTAGGTCATCTTCACCTCCATCCCATAGCAGAGAAACACCCAGTCTGGAAGTGAGGGAGACAAACATGCCGACTCTCGAGAGAGTCAGACCGCTGCCGCTGTACGACTTTGGCAAATTAACTGGCATCCCGTTAACCGTGACAGCTTTCCCTGAAAGAAAGAGGAGAAGATGCAGCCTCAAGAACCCCACGCGTCCCTTGGTCAGCCCTCGTGGCCACAGTCCTACCTCTCAGCAGATGGATGACAGTGTTTCCCAGGCTGAGGGTGACTGACTTGGTACAGGTGACGCCCGTGCTGCCACAGGGGACGTTCTCCGCTGTGACGCTGAACAGGCCGCTGGTCTCCCTCACCAACACGTACTGGCAGTCGCCCAGGAAAGAGTAGTAGCGACCATCGAAGGTCACATAGTGGGGGTCACCGGTGGCCACGCACACGCCAGCGCAGGACGCCTGGCTGCAGTGCCAACGCCGCTCCTTACAAACACTGCAGGCCAGGACGGACAGGTTATGGAGGCGCACATCAAAGCAGGAAGGGTTAGGGTTCGAAGAAGGTGGCGCTTCACTACCATGTGTTGCAGTCTTTGATAATGGTGTCATTGCTGGAGTACAGCTGTCCGTTATGATGGCAGGGACATTCTTCGGGCACAACGCAGAGATCTCCCTGGAAGAAACAACCACATCAGCAGCGCCATCAGGCCAGGATTAAGCTGCTGGACGCGTCAGATCACAGCATGCATTGGAGCCCTTGGCCCCTTTTTACAGGATGTAGCCCTGCACGCTAGCTAGCTCGCTTACGCTAGCTGAAATATCAGAACTTTCCACCGAACGTCCCAGTTTGTGTAATTTAAACTGGAAAAAAACGGGGTTTATAGCAGGGTTTGAGTGACACAGCGCCACCTGCTGTTAGTGTGGAGCAAAGTCCTCAGGTTACTTGGACCCAGAGTACGTCCAGGCTAAAACATAATGCAGGTTTCTATGCTTCATTGGTTCCTCAAGCCTGATTTATTATAAATATGTTGTGGATTTCCTCGAGGATTATTTTCACTGTGGTCAATCGGGAACGATGGGACATTTGACATGTTTTGGAATGAATTTAGCTCTGTAAATATAAAAAAATATTTTAAATTATTTGGCAACCAGCACAGTTGTCATGGCAGCTGTAGCTAAAACCACTTCATGTGTAAATAAATAAAAAAAATGGCATTTTCATTCAAAACCTGCCTGTAATAGTTCATGTTTCTTTTGTTGTTCTTTAAATGGCTCCGTTAAAGATGCACATTTATTCATTTCTGTGCAACTGGCTGATTTTGACTGATGCAAATAGTCGTTTATTATTATAGTTATTATTATAGTTATTATAGTTTTTATTATAATTATTAGTATAGCTGTTATTATTAGTTATTATAGTTATTATTTCACCTACCAGTAACACGGTTCCCTGCGGACACACACACCCCGACAGCGGCTCCCTACAGCTCCACTGGGCCACGCCAGAACCTGGGTGCTGGCCCGGAGGATCGAGGCTGGAGCAGGTGAGAAGGCAGGAGCGAGGAGAGTAGACCAGGGACCCTGGACAGTGATTCACCTCTGTACATCGCTCCTGTGTGCAGTTAAAGTGGCCCTTCTCACACACGCTGGGGAACAATGACAGAGTCAAAGCTGAGCGCATCAGTCCACAACACCAAGAACCCTCATAAAGCCTAACCCATCCCATAATAAGTGTTTAGATTACTGAGGATTATTCCTATGGTTGGGGGGGGGACACATCTAGAACTTCTTGTAACTGGCCAGTGTCGAACACTTCTCACTCTGTTTTTATCTATTTGTTCTTTATTAAATCAGGAGGTTGCTGGTCGGGTATCGAACATCTAACCAGCGTTCGTCCCTCAGGCGTTAATCCAGAGATTTATTAATAATCTATGAAATCTTCCCTTGTCGATGGCTGTGTGGTGAAGAGATGTAATGAAATCAACCTATCCTGTATCAGGACGCAGGAACATAGGATGAGTTCATCAGGACGCTCACACCACCAGACTCTTCGGAACGTGTCATTTTCCAAACCTCAACAGCAGGAAAAGCTACAAAATCCCTCTGGACAGTTTCAGGATACTGTCCTGCCATGTTTGATGCTTGAGGAGGAACGTGCCTACCAGGTGTTACAGCTGTTGTGGACCACCACCCCGGGCTGGTACGTCTTCCCGCCGTGCACGCAGGGACACATGCTGATGGGGACACACTGTCCTCGCTGGTCCTGCATCAGTCCTGGTGGACACTGGCAGCCGGGGACACAGGTCCTGAGACCAGCTCCCTCCACCGCGTCCTCACAGTTCAAAGCATCTGCACACGAGTCCCCGCAGGCTCGACCACATTCCTGGTAAATCTGCCCCCCGGAACACTGGACCGCTGGGGACAGTCCCACAGAGACATTCAGAGGACGCTCACCCAGATTTTATCGTGACTGTTACTAAAATCTACCTTCAAATAAGGAAACAGCAGACAGAGTCACCAAATGAGCAACTGATAAAAAGCTGTGGAACCAATAACTGACAGTCTAGAACCAATAACCGACAGTCTAGAACCAATAACCGACAGTCTAGAACCAATAACCGACAGTCTAGAACCAATAACCGACAGTCTAGAACCAATAACCGACAGTCTAGAACCAATAACTAGTCTAGAACCAATAACCGACAGTCTAGAACCAATAACCGACAGTCTAGAACCAATAACCGACAGTCTAGAACCAATAACCGACAGTCTAGAACCAATAACTAGTCTAGAACCAATAACCAGTCTAGAACCAATAACCGACAGTCTAGAACCAATAACCGACAGTCTAGAACCAATAACCGACAGTCTAGAACCAATACCTGACAGTCTAGAACCAATAACTAGTCTAGAACCAATAACCGACAGTCTAGAACCAATAACCAACAGTCTAGAACCAATAACCGACAGTCTAGAACCAATAACCAGTCTAGAACCAATAACCAGTCTAGAACCAATAACTAGTCTAGAACCAATAACTGACAGTCTAGAACCAATAACTGACAGTCTAGAACCAATAACCAGTCTAGAACCAATAACTAGTCTAGAACCAATAACCAACAGTCTAGAACCAATAACTGACAGTCTAGAACCAATAACCAGTCTAGAACCAATAACTAGTCTAGAACCAATAACCGACAGTCTAGAACCAATAACTGACAGTCTAGAACCAATAACTGACAGTCTAGAACCAATAACTAGTCTAGAACCAATAACCAACAGTCTAGAACCAATAACTAGTCTAGAACCAATAACCGACAGTCTAGAACCAATAACTACTCTAGAACCAATAACCAACAGTCTAGAACCAATAACCGACAGTCTAGAACCAATAACCGACAGTCTAGAACCAATAACTAGTCTAGAACCGATAACCGACAGTCTAGAACCAATAACCGACAGTCTAGAACCAATAACCGACAATCACTAATTGGAGCTTCCTCCATCTGAAAGGACGTAAAACCAGAACAATCCGGTTTCTTACAGCGGGGGTCATTGGGAAGCGTTCTAGAGGTGTGAGCACTTACGGCAGAGGGTCGGATCCCGCCAGGGCACGGGGGCGCCCTCCTGGGCGCAGTGCTGGGCGTAGGCCGCGATGACGGTGCAGTGGCACGCCCGCTCCGGGGCACATGCACACGCCTCTGACAGGCACAGGCGGTGATAGTGCTCCCTGTCCACCACGTCATGGCAGGCCTGCAGCAACAGAGGGCAGAGGGCAGGAGAGGCTGGCGCTGACGGAGGGACGCCTGCGCTACCTGGAACACCTGCGCTACCTGGAAGGCTGCGGCGTGCACGACGGAGCACGCCGCCTCGGCGTACTGACGCTTCTGGGCGAAGGTGGCGCAGGCGTCGGGGGGAGCTCCTCCGGGCAGGAAGCAGCGTTCGCTGGCGAATTTCTCTGCAAACGAGGGCACGTTGTTCTCGATGTCTCCATCTGGAGTCATGAAGTCGTCATGTGGTGTCCAGGTCAGGGTGCCACACAGACCGCGCACCTACACAACGTGCACGTTTAATAATGAAAGGCCACACAGACCGCGCACCTACACAACGTGCACGTTTAATAATGAAAGGCCACACAGACCGCGCACCTACACAACGTGCACGTTTAATAATGAAATGAATGAATCTCCTCCTGTCGCTTATTAACTCATCATTGGGATTTTTATCCAGCAGCCATGATGGGAAGAGGCTTCCCTGGAAGTCTGGACCTTCTACACCTACGCTGGGTCAGGGTTAGGGTTGGGTTACCCTGGTAACCCTGGTAACCCAACCCTAACCCTAACCCTGGTAACCCAACCCTAACCCTGGTAACCCAACCCTAACCCTGGTAACCCTAACCCTAGTAACCCTGGTAACACAACCCTAACCCTGGTAACCCAACCCTAACCCTGGTAACCCTGGTAACCCAACCCTAACCCTGGTAACCCAACCCTAACCCTGGTAACACTGGTAACCCTAACCCTGGTAACCCTAACCCTAACCCTGGTAACCCAACCCTAACCCTGGTAACCCAACCCTAACCCTGGTAACCCTGGTAACCCTAACCCTGGTAACCCTAACCCTAACCCTGGTAACCCAACCCTAACCCTGGTAACCCTGGTAACCCAACCCTAACCCTGGTAACCCTGGTAACCCTAACCCTGGTAACCCTGGTAACCCTAACCCTGGTAACCCTAACCCTAACCCTGGTAACCCAACCCTAACCCTGGTAACCCAACCCTAACCCTGGTAACCCTAACCCTAAATGGAGTTTGACATTTGACCTCTTTCAGTTTTTGGTGATATTTGGGCTTTTATGTCTCAGCACCTTTTTAGCAAATGCTGGCTGCAGAGAGATGAGAGCCAGAGGTCCGTCCAGGTACCAGAGCAGCTGGGCCCCAAAGGCCTGGATCAGGAGGAAGGAGGAGGAGGCCCGACGCACCGCCAGGTCCCCCGTCACCACCGGGAGCGCCTGGCTCTTCCCATTCAGGGTCACTGCACCTTCAGGGAATGAATGAAGGTTGTGGTGTCAAACGAAAGGCTCAGGGAAGATGAACAGCTGAGTTAGAAGTGTTGGAGTTCAGAGTTTTAGAACCTGACCAGTATCGGTGATGGTGACGGTGGTGTGAAGCGCCGTCACCGAGATCTCCCTCAGATACCCCACGTGCCCTCTTGTTGCCCCTGTTGCTGCCCCTCTGGCTCCCACAAACTCTCCACAGCGCACGGTCACCATCAGTTTCCTGTCAACATAGTCCTAGACACACAAATGGAATTAGGACACCACCACACACACGCACCACACACACGCACCACACACACGCACCACACACACGCACCACACACACGCACCACACACACACACACGCACCACACACACGCACCACACACACGCACCACACCACACACACGCACCACACACACGCACACACACACACACGCACCACACACACGCACCACACACACGCACCACACACACGCACCACACACACACACACGCACCACACACACGCACCACACACACGCACCACACACACACACACGCACCACACACACACACGCACCACACACACGCACCACACACACGCACCACACACACACACACGCACCACACACACGCACCACACACACGCACCACACACACGCACCACACACACGCACCCCACCCACCCACCCCCCCCCCCCCACCTCCACAGCAGTGAAGCGGCAGTCTCCTCCTCGTAGCGTGTAGCTCTTCTTATCAAAGGTGGTCACCTGCAGCGCCCCCATCAGGCGGCACTGGACAGCACACTTCTCCCCGGTACACTGCCACCGCCCGGCTCCACACACACTGCAGCGAGGGGGGGGGGGGGGGGGTAGATTAGGACGGGGCAAAGAAAAGCCCCCCCAGGAGAGCAACAGCTGTACCAGGTGTTGCATCTCTGCTGGATGCGGTCTCCTGGCTGGTAGGTGCGTCTGCGGTAGAAACAAGGACAGTCCTCCCTCCTCAGGCAGTCGCCCTGGTGCAGATAGAGACCCGCTGGACACTCACACCCCCCCACACACTCCTCTCTGCACTGCCCCAGGGCCCCAGCAGCCCCAGGGGGCTGGGGAGAGGCACAACTGGGGGGGCAGGACGACACACAGTCCGAATATACTTGACGCTTGGGACACGTGCGACCTGTCAAGGCAAAAAGGGAAAAAAGGTCTTTAAAATTCACCTTGAACGACCTTCAGGACGTGACACACACGATTCATCCCATAGTGAAATATTGTCAAGCATCTCCAACAAGGAACTTGCACCGTGTCCCAACTTTTCCTACCACACAGGGACGCCGTCCTCCAGGAGACGATGACGTGCTGCTGGGCGCATTCCCGGGCGTAGCTGGCCAGGGTGTCGCACACCGCCGGCGCCCTCTGGTGGCCGGGCAGGCTGCAGTACAGATACAGGCACGTGTCCACGTACACCGCCGGGTCCACCTGGAGCACAGGTGACTGTTCAGCACTTCAGGAGGCTCTGAGGTCTAGAGCAGAGGGGTGTGTGTGTGTGTGTGTGTGCGTGCGTGCGTGTGTGTGTGTGAGACTGACCCGCAGGTGGCAGTGTGTGAAGGGCGTCTCCAGCAGCCGGTCACACGCAGCCTCGGCCTGCTGACGGAGGCTCGGACCTGCTGAGGCGTCACAACTGTGGCCCAGTTCAGCAGCATCACTGCAGCCCTGCAGGGAGCAGAGGAACGCCGAGGCGGGAGGGTGAGGATCAACCAGACCATATTATTATTAAATATTAGATTATTACGCAAATACAGGAAAGCAGGAGGGAACACCGACGGTGCACGACTGCACACAACTGACGTGCACCTTCGTGATGGTCTCACTATGGATCACCCACCCTCACATGCATGGACCTGGAGGATGGACAGTAGCCCTCTGTCTCTGTCTCTCCATCATCCATCCATCCATCATCCATCCACCCATCCATCATCCATCCACCCATCCATCATCCATCCATCCATCATCCATCCACCCATCCATCATCCATCCTCCACCCATCCATCCTCCACCCATCCATCATCCATCCACCCATCCATCAATCCATCCATCATCCATCCATCCATCATCCATCCACCCATCATCCATCCACCCATCCATCATCCATCCATCATCCATCCACCCATCCATCATCCATCCTCCACCCATCCATCCTCCACCCATCCATCCTCCATCCATCCATCCATCATCCATCCTCCACCCATCCATCCTCCACCCATCCTCCACCCATCCATCCATCCACCCATCCATCATCCATCCTCCACCCATCCATCCTCCACCCACCCATCCATCCATCATCCATCCATCCTCCACCCATCCATCCTCCACCCATCCTCCACCCATCCATCCTCCACCCATCCATCCATCCATCCACCCATCCATCATCCATCCATCCATCATCCATCCACCCATCCATCATCCATCCATCCATCATCCATCCACCCATCCATCATCCATCCATCACCCATCCATCCATCCATCATCCATCCATCCTCCACCCATCCATCCTCCACCCATCCATCCTCCACCCATCCATCCATCCATCCACCCATCCATCATCCATCCATCCATCATCCATCCACCCATCCATCATCCATCCATCCATCATCCATCCACCCATCCATCATCCATCCATCACCCATCCATCCATCCATCATCCATCCATCCTCCACCCATCCATCCTCCACCCATCCATCCTCCACCCATCCATCCATCCATCCATCATCATCCATCCACCCATCCATCATCCATCCATCCATCATCCACCCATCCATCATCCATCCATCCACCCATCATCCATCCATCATCCATCCATCCACCCATCCACCCATCATCCATCCATCATCATCCATCCACCCATCCATCATCCATCCATCCATCATCCACCCATCCATCATCCATCCATCCACCCATCATCCATCCATCCATCCATCATCCACCCACCCAGATGTGAGCCCAGCAGCAACACTTGTCTTGTTCTATTTTAACAACATCTGTTAGAAGCTCCTGATGTCTCTCCTTTACGATTCCCAGATGTTTGAACCCTCCGAGGTCACGGCGACGCTGCAGCCCCTCCCTGCTCCATGTGGCTCCGCCCCTGAATGAGACGCCAGCTCATCCAGAGTTCCTGCCTGAAAGGCAGTGTTCTGAAGGTCGTCTGAAGGTCGCCATCCTAGCCCAGGCCCATAGAGACTGAGCTAGCACCACCCTCAGGATGGCGTCAACAAATGGAACCAGACCCCTCGATGGAACCAGACTCCACGATGGAACCAGACTCCACGATGGAACCAGACTCCACGATGGAACCAGACTCCTCGATGGAACCAGACTCCACGATGGAACCAGACTCCTCGATGGAACCAGACTCCACGATGGAACCAGACCCCTCGATGGAACCAGACTCCACGATGGAACCAGACCCCTCGATGGAACCAGACTCCACGATGGAACCAGACTCCACGATGGAACCAGACTCCAAGATGGAACCAGACTCCTCGATGGAACCAGACTCCTCGATGGAACCAGACTCCACGATGGAACCAGACTCCTCGATGGAACCAGACTCCTCGATGGAACCAGACTCCTCGATGGAACCAGACTCCACAGAGCTGAGAGTCTACAGACCCAATCAGCACTGAAGACTGTGGCTACACAGGAAGACAGCGGTGGACTCTAGACAGCCAGGGACGCTCCCACAACTGGAAGACTTTTGTCTTCCGGGATGGACAAAAGTCCAGCAAACAAGAGCAGAAAGACTCTCAGCTGCTCAGAAAAGCCGTGGTCGTGGCCGCCAGGGGGGGCTACTGTGTCCCAACGCTGCAGGGGGCCCAAGCTGTTGCTGCAGGACGTCACTGTGATTTACTTTAGTAACATTTGACAACATTTGTCACTTTAGAAATGTGGACATTCACCATAATTTAGGGTTGGTTTTTAGCAGATTTCTTGCTTTTTGAACAAACATTAAGCTGAAAGAAGTTGTCTGTTATCCAGCGTAAACTGTCCCACTATGAATGTCTCTATGAAGCTGAACCTAACCCTAACCCTAACAAAGAGACATTTATGGAGTATTTCAAGTCGTACTTTGTTCTGCTGGTCAGGAACTTTCCATGAGTTTCCAAAGCTGGCAGCATACTGGGACACACGTCCCCCCGCTGTGGTGAAATCATCTGCATGACCAAGACACAAACACATCAAGCGGTTAATACAGGAAAAAGACAACACAAAAACATTAAAAGAGCTGTGGAGACTCGTCTGTATCGGATTCTTTCAAGATCCTGGCAAACGTGTGATGTGGAGGGAAAGTGTGACTTCAGTTCGAGGATATTAAAGGAAAAATGAGGGCAAATGAGGGCATCTTTGCTGCTGCCATGTTGTCTGTTGTCTGTGTAGATCCTCAAGAGTGTTGTTGAGTGTTGTTGCACATTTCTCACCGTCAGCATCGCCGTTGTAGACTCCACAGAGCCCCCTGGTGGCCGACAGGTGCTCTGGAGTCACGGTCACGTAAACCGTGTTGCTCAGGTCAAACTTCACTCTCACACCCAGGCCACTCTCCACAAACACAAAGTCCCCAAGCCAGTAAACACTTACACCTTCATCAAGAAAATCATTTTAAAATGTAAATTTAAATAACAGTCAAAGGAGCTGAGCAGGTACTTTAAAAAAAAAAAGGAACCATTTTGGAAGAGTGCTTCTCCGTTGGGAACCGGGAGGCCGTTCACAGTTAAATTCTTATGATGAACTGACACCAAATCCAAACCAAACATCATCTTTAAAGCCTGAGAAGATAGAAAATATCAAACAATCACAGGTGTATTATTTCCTGGTGTGTTTCAATAACGCTGCTCTATTGAGTGAGTTTTCCTCACCTTGCTGCACCGCCCTCCCCCGTCACACAGGGTTGTGATGTAAACTGCCCAGGTGCCGTCGGTGGATGAGGCCAGCAGGTAGGTGCAGACTCCTTGGAAATGGAAGTGCTTTCTGTCAAAGGAGCGGAAGTGGCTTCCACCCCAGGACATGCAGGTCGCGGAGCTCAGGAGCACTCTGGCACTTCCCAAAAGACCCCCACGCACCAGCGGGGAGAGCTGAGAGTCTGCTGGGGGAGGGGGTTAGGTACCAGGGAGATGCTTGGACGTGCGTGTGCGTGTGTGTGTGTGTGTGTGTGTGTGCGTGCTGCCCACCAGTCAGCAGAGTGTACGAGCAGGACAAGCAGGTCTGGTCAGAGGCATTTTTCCAGCTCATTCCCCACCTGCTGCTGCAGCACTGCTCCATCGGCATCAGGGAGGAGTTGTGAATGCCAGGAAACTCCTCACAGCTCCACGTGGAGAAACAGTGGCCACGTGCACCCACACCTGTGAGGAATCAGCCAACGAGACTGAATCATGCGTCTCCTTAATCACAGTAGGTGTGCAGCATTTACCAGATCAAGAGCAACAGAAAACAATGAAAGTGTCAGCGAGTGATTTCAGATGTTTCACAGAGTCAGGAGCGCTCGTTTACAGGCTAAACTCATTTTACATCTTCAGCTTTGCTTCGTTTACAAGGTAAATGGGATGTTTTGCTGACCCTCAGAGCACCGTGGTCCGGCCCAGCCTTCACAGCAGCTCCTGACGGTCCTGTTGACCACCTGGCTCTCCATCTCAGGGGGTCTGAGGTCAACCAACAGCAGAGGAGAACCACGTCATGTTGAGGGTAACCCTCCGTGTCCAGCTGAGCACATCTGGCTCTCCACAGTAAAAGACTCGGCTTATTGTTCTCCATTTGTATAAGATGATATTTTGAGTGTTGAAAAGTTTGAAAGTAGGTTTTTGGATGATTTTTAAAGTTCTGACGGGCCACAAAAACCTGAAAACCTTCTGAAAGGCTGAGGTGATCCTGCCTCCCTGCCTCCCTGCCTCCCTGCCTCCCTGCCTTCCTGCCTTTCTGCCTTCCTGCCTTCCTGCCTTCCTGCCTCCCTGCCTCCCTGCCTTCTTGCCTCCCTGCCTTCCTGCCTCCCTGCCTCCCTGCCTCCCTGCCTCCCTGCCTCCCTGCCTCCCTGCCTCCCTGCCTTCCTGCCTTTCTGCCTTCCTGCCTTCCTGCCTTCCTGCCTCCCTGCCTCCCTGCCTTCTTGCCTCTCTGCCTTCTTGCCTCCCTGCCTTCCTGCCTCCCTGCCTCCCTGCCTCCCTGCCTCTCTGCCTTCCTGCCTCCCTGCCTTCCTGCCTTCCTGCCTCCCTGCCTTCCTGCCTCCCTGCCTCCCTGCCTCCCTGCCTCCCTGCCTTCTTGCCTCCCTGCCTCCCTGCCTCCCTGCCTCCCTGCCTTCTTGCCTCCCTGCCTCCCTGCCTTCTTGCCTCCCTGCCTTCTTGCCTCCCTGCCTTCCTGCCTCCTGTGAGCATTTTACCCAAACACCCTCTTTTTCTACCCTGTGACACAACTGAGATGTGAAAGAGGGAGACGCGCATGTTTGTGCCCATAATCCTCATTATAAACATGATAAACATTATACTTAAAGAACATGGAACAGTTTCAAAGAAAAGAAAAGAAAATATTCTTTGGAATGTGGGTCAAAAACAAATGATTCAAATAATGAACACTGCAGATAATAATTCCTACATATAGTAGATAATAATTCTTACATAAAGTAGATAATCATTCCTACATATAGTAGATAATCATTCCTACATAAGGTAGATAATAATTCTTACATATAGTAGATAATTCTTACATATAGTAGATAATCATTCCTACATATAGTAGATAATAATTCTTACATAAAGTAGATAATCATTCCTACATTTAGTAATTCTGTACATATTTGAATACGTGGGGATTTGAGTTGAAGTAAAATACGTTAAAAAGCTCAGAATTTGCTGATTTCCAACCATCTGTACTGACTGACTCATTTTTCTGAAAACAGCTTTTGGAGAGGAGTGAAAGGTTCTGCTGGAGCAGGGTGAGGCCTACCTGTACAGGAAGCAGGAGGACCTGGGCCCCTGCTGACTGTAGTAGAGGGCGATGCCGTCGTCGCCGCCGTGCCGGAGCCGCATCCTGTCCACGTCCAGCCTCCAGCCCTGGGCGTTGTACTGGTAAACCTGGGAGCAGCTCACCTGCAGCTGTAGCCGTGGCGACAGCACGCGCTCCACCTTCTCCTCCAGCCTGTGATCACACCAGTGTCTGGAAACCACCAAACAAACGTGGGTCAGTTCAAGCCCTTCAGGGAAAACACACGTTTGACGGGAGGGAACCCGAGGTTATATATGCGGAGGAATCTGAGCATCAACTTCCAGCCCTTTAGTCGTGCGTTTCCTCCCTCGTGCGTTGTGCTCCAGGGTTTCTGCGTTTGCATCTCTATTCATTTAGCAACTCCCACAGATAAATGAAAGCGGAGTGATTTGGACTTCGTTTAGGATCTGGAACTTTTTACAGCATGAACTGTTGATCCTGTATCTCCATCTTCAGGTCCTGCATCGTGCCTGACCTGCTGGAACCGCTGGTACTCACCCCGTCCCCATGACTGTCCGCAGTCCCAACAGGCTGAGGAGCAGCAGCGCCATCCTCCTTCCAGTCTGGGTTCAAAAAGTTTAGGCAGCTTTAACGTGGACGCTTGAAAATGTTGGCTTGGCTTGTTAGAGCATCAGTACTCGGACCCACATATTTCTGTTATTGTCAGGGTCTAGAGTCTGATGAAGGCACCAGGCAGAGGTCTTAAATACGTGGGGGGAGGAAGCATCTGGACGTGCTGCTATTGGATGTGTTGCTAAGGTCCCAGCTGAGAGGGCAGACATTGGTCTGTGGGACACGTCCTCCATCTTCATCCTATCAAACATTACAAGACAGCGGCGGTGACAGCAGGGCCACAGGAGCCTCAGCTCCTGGATAAAGAGATGTTTGTCAGGTCTAATCCCGTAAAGAGAAGATGATTAGACGGTTATTCAATGAAGGGTGTAAACAGAGCTGAATGTTAAACTTTGAGAGCCGCCAGCATCTAAAGTGTGACCTTTGTGAAAGGGACGCAAACACAGCTGCACATCTCCTGGACCTCAGAAGGAAGGGTGCTTGGTTCAGTCCCC
>NC_042294.1:12317846-12320346 GCF_901000725.2 Takifugu rubripes | reverse complement strand
TACAAAGGTTTATGAAAATGGTCTAGGAAACCTGCACACACACCTGATCCATTACAAAGTGGACCTGGATATCGCTGGTGGGTAATATTTATGCTTCAAAACGGCGCATGCTAGGTGGATATAAGCTAAAATATTAGAGAAAGAAAGAAAAAGAAAGAAAGTTATTCATTAACACCAGTCCAAACAAAGACACCCTTTACCCTGTCATAAACGGTTCTGACCTAAATTCGACTCTCTATGGTGGTTGTTAACAACCTTAAAGCTCTTCCTCTTCTCGCAGGACAAAAGAACAGCTTTGAGACGGTGGATGTGAAGTTCGTCAACTTCACCAATCCATGGAGCCCAGCGGATTACATTGTCCAGTCAAAGCTTCACAGAACCGAACATAAGACGGAGCGATCTGCTGCCTTCCACTTTGGCAGGAAGTTGCCACGCCATGTGCTCTTTAACAACCCCAGCAAAAGAAACAAATGGGGGCATCAGAGAAGCTACCGCATCCAGTACAACTCACATGCTAACATTGTCCTGCCAAAGCGCTGCAAAGAGGAAAACGGCATCAGTTGGTCACGGTATTAAAATATTGCTAACGAGATACGATATTTCAGGGGCTAGCCTTTTGGTAATACCCGTCCTGATCAGTCTGTCAGCTCTGTGATTGTTATCAGGCCACACCTGATAAATCAGAGTATGTCCACTTGGTTTAAGTTACGCTCGTCACATAGCGCTCACAAACGTGTTTGTGGCAGATATCCTCTGGCCGTGAGCCTCCACAAGGACAACGAAGCCACCAGCAGCAGCCTCTATGCTCAGGGGAACCCCTGGGAGCCGCTCGTCTCCTTTGAGGACTTCATCCGTGACAATGAGAGCATCGTCAACCAGGTACGTCTCGACACCTTCTATACAGTGACCGGGACACGAAATGGGCCCGTGGTAGTGGAGCAGAGATGACACGTGTACTGGTCATACTGGGAAGGGGATCCGAGGGGGGTCCATTCAACGGCTATACCACTTGGACCTGTTGGACTCTGGATATAAAATATTCAGTCATGCTCCAATTAACAGCAATGTTTTGTCACATTGAGCATCAAACATGTTCAGAACAGTGGTGTGGGTTTTTTAAAGTCACTTTTTAGGATAATTTACTGGAAAGGTATTAAATAGTTAAATGTGAAATATTAAACGTCTAAATTGAAAATCGAAACATCACGGGTGAAACTAAATATTGAGGTCATTTCCACTGCCAGGAACAGGAAGTACCACCCTAAAGTTAAGCCCAGCCTGTGCTGTGCTTCCACACTCACCTGACAAATGAAATGCAACATATCGGAAACGACATTTCTTCAGCCGTGAAACATTTGCAGTGTGAAAATGTTCCCGTGACCTTTGTAGGACCTGGTGGCCTGGGTGACTGTGGGCTTCCTGCACGTGCCTCACGCTGAAGACATCCCCAACACAGCAACGCCTGGAAACTCCGTGGGCTTCTTCTTAAGACCTTTTAACTTTTTCGATGAAGACCCATCCGTGGCTTCCAGAAGCACGGTGATTGTGCGGCAGGACAAAGACGGCACGCCCAGAGTCCAGAGGTGGACGCCTGAGGTCGTAGGTCACTGTGTGACATCCAAACCTTTTTCCTATGATGGCAGATATGGAGATGTGTAGAGGATCTGAAGTGATCATTTACTCACATTAGCATGCAATGATCTAATGCTGATTTACATGAAGTACCTTCAGAAATGTGTGTCAAGACTGCTCAAATGTTCAGAATGAAGTTAAATGTGCTCTCAAAATTGTGAGACTTCTTTTTTCTTTTTTTTGTCATTCCATCAAATGAAAAGGAACTTTATTATGGAATGGTGTAACGGTGGCAGGCCGAGGGCCACCGGGAGCCCTCGTATGTTTGTGTTTCCATGGCTGAGGGTTGGAAGCAGCGAGCATCCAGGATGCAGGATGCTGCGCGTCCGCCCGCTGTGGGAAACCTTTGACTGAGGAGACAACGGGTTTTGTAGAGCAAACACTGGGACAGCAGCTCCTTCCAACCAAATAGTCCATGACAGCAGCTCCAGCGTAGCCCATGGCAACGCAACCTTCCATGTAGCATGACGCACAGAACAACAATAGCAAACGTTGCTGCTCAGCCAAAAACCTTTAAAAATGCTCTTTTCAGTCAGGATTGACAAAAAATGACGACCCAGTATTACAGGCGTCCGATGATGCACAGTGACCACATCTGGAACGACAACGGGCCAAAAAGGTTAAAGATGAGAAACTGAGAGGAACTGTTGTCAAAATAGCTTTTATGAGTGTGTGCCGATGTTTTACAGCTAGCACGGCAACACAATATGCACGGATGAGTGAAGGAACTGTGATACAAAACACAGAAAATTGGGTATTGAGTCGCTCACATTCCGGTGGTCGTTGCCATGGCGACGATGGTTTTGCTGTCACAATGAACAAACAACAGGAATGCAGTAAACAGAGGATGTGACATTCTTTGGGACCT
>NC_042294.1:12300346-12302846 GCF_901000725.2 Takifugu rubripes | reverse complement strand
CACTCAGCCTTCTCCCATCCAATAACCAACAGAATCAGCAGCTACGCGTTAAAAAAGGAACCCGAATCTGGGAAGATGTTCTGGCCTCAAACGTTGCTGCTCTGCTCTCTTCATTTATCCTCCTATAAAATGGTCCAGTGTGATCCACTGTGATCCACTGTGATCCACTGTGATCTGCTGTGATCTGCTGTGATGCTTCAACACTTCCAGGTCTGGGAAAAGTGTGAGTGGCTCCGACTGCCTCTGCTTCCCCTCCCCCACCGTGAGGGAACGTTGTCTGTTCCATACGCTGATAGTGAGACAACCTTATCTGAACGTGCACGCTGGCCTGTGTGCGAGGCTGAACGTGCACGCTGGCCTGTGTGCGAGGCTGAGTGTGCAGACGTGTATCAAATATCACCGAGGAGAGGAAGTCTGTGGGGGGGTGAGGCTGGGACCCCCCTCCCGTGGAACAAAGGGTGCTTTTGTCCCTCTGGGTTCAGGCTCCAGGGTTCCAGGGTTCAACATGCATGTCGTGTTTTCTGTGAGCGTTTTGGTAAACCCCGCCCCCTTTGGGCGGGGCAGCCCTGCTCTTCCTTATTTGGACGGCAGAGTCACATGGGTGTACAGCTGAAGCCTCAATAGGAATAAAAAGAGTCATAACCAAGACTTGACATCTGCTCACGGCGCTCACGCAGCAGGTCCGAGCTCAGGGAGGAGGAAGGAAGTGAGGACAGCAGCGGAGGGACGGGAGTTGGACGCAGGAAGAGGACGCAGACGGCGGGACGACAGGAGACCCTGAGGGGAGGCACACGGTGTAAAAATGCCCACCAACTTCACCGTCGTCCCCGTTAAGGATGGCGCCAAGAAGCTGGCTGAGGGGAGCCAGGAGGAGGAGGAGGAGGAGGAGGAGGACGGCGTCCTCACAGGCGTCCCAGAGGACGCCGCAGGTGAGCCCAGATTGTTGCGCCGCTCTGCTCCAGTTTTCCATGACTTCATCAGGAGATCAGGGATTTCTCGTCCGCCCGTTACCTCACGTTCGTCCATGAAACTAGTTTCATAACTAGTTTTATTCCTTTTTAACAAAGTATTCTGAACTGTGCAGGTGTGATCAGCAGTGCACATCTGTTCCTCATTAGGTTAATTAGTGCTCCTTTGGGAGGTAACGATGTCCAGAGCCCCCCCCCCCCATCTGCTGGGTTGGATTTTACAGACTGGAGAGGAGCCGCCTTTACTCTTAGACGAGTCTCCTGCTCCACACAGGTCCGATGGTCCCGGGGGGCGTTCAGGAGAACCGCGGGCCCCCGCTGCCCATCAGCTGGACGGGTTAACCCTAACCCTCACCCTCACCCTCACCCTCACGGTCATGTGACCCAGAAGGCCGAGAGCGCATGTTCAGGGGCCGCTGGCTGCTATTGATTATCCTGTTGGCCAGTTTCCTCTGGCTGAGCTCAGGGAGGTTAGGCTCCGCCCCTGGGCTCAGGGAGGTTAGGCTCCGCCCCTGAGCTCATTCGCCCTAAATCCTGCTTCCTGTTCCTCAGAGGCACCAGCTGGGCCTCATGACAGGTCCAGCTGGGTCCAGCAGCACCAAACGTTGGTCCACTTCTGCCCCTCGGAACACTTTGGGAATGATGATGTCGCTCACACTCAGCGTTCCAGTTGAGTTGGGAAGTGGGAACGTTGTTCTGGAAACGCAACAGACGTCCGGACGTTTCTACAAGTCCGGAGTTTTGATCCGACGCCCCGTTGTTGTAGTAACATTTATAATGGCAATATTTATAATGGTAACATTTATAAGTGTAATATTTATAAGTGTAATATTTCTAATAGTAACATTTATAATGGTAACATTTATAAGTGTAATATTTATAAGTGTAATATTTCTAATAGTAACATTTGTAATGGTAACATTTATAATAGTAATATTTATAATAGTAACATTTATAATAGTAACATTTATAATGGTAACATTTATAATGGTAACATTTATAATGGTAACATTTATAATGGTAACATTTATAATGGTAACATTTATAAGGGTAACATTTATAATAGTAACATTTATAATAGTAACATTTATAATGGTAACATTTATAATGGTAACATTTATAAGGGTAACATTTCTAATAATAACATTTATTAGTGTAATATTTCTAATATAATGGGATCCAGCAGTAGTTTATCCTCTGAATATCCTCATTTTCCTTTCAAAATCTAAAACATCAAAGTTATTTTGTCACTTTGAGGCTCCAGCTTCAGATCTGCTGGGAGCTCTTCTGGAACAGCCTTCACCTCTTGACCCTTGACCCTTGACCCTGTGCATCTGCTCGACAGGCTTCCACATTTGGGAGGTGATCTGGATCAGACTAGTTTAGATCAGGAACAGCTGGGTTAGCAGCAATGGAAAGATTCCATTTTATGCAAAGATACATTCATTTTCTGATGGTAGAGTTATTATGATGGGTATTATTATGGATATTATTATGGGTATTATTATTATGGGTATTATGGTATTATTATT
>NC_042294.1:12225346-12295346 GCF_901000725.2 Takifugu rubripes | reverse complement strand
GGGTTATGTTAGGGTTAGGGTTAGGGTTAGGTTAAGGTTAGGTTAGGGTTAGGTTAGGGTTAAGGTTAGGGTTAGGTTAGGGTTAGGTTAGGGTTAAGGTTAGGGTTAGGTTAGGGTTAGGTTAGGGTTAGGTTAGGGTTAGGTTAAACTTAGAACGCTGACCATTAACTCGCTGGCGCTGGTGGTCACCATTGTTTAACTCGCAGTGACCTTGACATGGACACTTGATTGATGCTCAGAAGATGTTTGGTCTCCTGGATCTCCTGGTCACAGACGACCTTGAATTAACTGCTGCTTTACTGAAACGTCCTAATAAAGTCGAACATTAATCAGCTGTTCAGGTGGAAACAAATGACTAAAGTTAAAATTACAATAACAACTCTGCATCTTCCCAAAAAATACAATTAAAAATAGCCATCATCATAAACATGGTAAACAAAGACGTCTCAATTTGAGACGGAGAGTATTTTGTGTGGTATAAAACTAGAAACCTGTGATTAAAGTCACACAGAAAAAACAATCAGCCCAATTGTGAAGTGGTAGCGTTAGCATTAGCGTTAGCACCGTTACAGTTAAGGTGTCACAGTCCAGGCAGCGTTTGCTGAGTGGACGTTTAAAGAGGACAGCGGTGGTCAAGGACACCTGAAACGGAGCTCCTGTGCTGTATAAAAGGTTCCGGATTAGCTTAATCCTGTTAAGCGTTTAGTTCCTACTTGACATGTTCTTAGATGTGCAGATTAATGTGCAGGCAGCAGAGCAGCGACGCCTCAGAGCAGCGACGCCTCAGAGCTGCTGCTCCTGACTGATGGGCACCGTTGAGCTCCTGTCACCTGCTCATCACTTCCTGGTTCCTGCCTTCACCTTTCAGGAAGCCTCTCAGCAGCCTGACGAGCTGCTCAGGAGTCCGACTGAAGGTCGAGCTCGTGTCTGCTGCACACACGGAGCTCAGAGCTGTAATCAAACCCGTCGTCCTGGCAGCACCGCTAGCATGAGGTGGTCCGCTTCAGTGATGCTCTTCACACCCAGAACCTCCTGCAGACACGAAGCATCTGAACCCAAAATGTTCTAAAACGGAGATGATGAAGCCTTTTACAAAGGGCTCCACATGCTGTATCTGTCTGTCCATCGCTCCTCCCCCTGTGTGTGTGTGTGTGTGTGTGTGTGTGTGTGTGTGTGTGTGTGTGTGTGTGTGTGTGTGTGTGTGTGTGTGTGTGCGTGTGTGTGTGTGTTCACAAGGCTGCTTATGTGTAACAGGGATCAGCCGCTCAGGGAGGTTAAGGGAAGGGTGTGTGTGTGTGTGTGTGTGTGTGTGTGTGTGTGTGTGTTGGGCTGCTCTATGATGTGTGGATGATGTCGGTGACGCCGTCATCACAGGCCGCTCTAAACACTCACACACTGATCCTCACACATCCACTCGGCACCGGCAGCTCTCCCAACTCTGCCTCTCGCTCGGCGCCCCGTTACTGGAGTCCCACAGGGGCGACTGCTTGGACCCCCCCCCCCCCCCCCCATCTAGTTTGTCAGCTTTGCCCCTCAGAATGGAGCCGAGGGGAGGCGCTCGACAGAAGGGTGAGTTTGGAGAAGATCTGCTCTAGTTCAGGATGCTGATGCAGCTGTTCTGTCCTTTCATCTTGTTGAAGCTAATGTTTTAGTGACGCTAATGTTTTAGCGACGCCTCGTTAGCGGAGCAGAAGTTTTCTCATTTGATTGAGGAAATCCTCCCTGAAGACCCCTGAGGTGTCCTGAGGTGTCCTGAAATAAGGAAGATGTTTGGACATAAAGCAGCAGTTGTGCAGCTCTGCAGGTCATTTCCAGCCTTCAGGTTCTTCAGGTTCTTCAGGTTCTTAATCAGAACAAAGTGATTTTTGATTGTTGATCATTTGGGATCTTTCTTGACCTGAAGGCTAACGTGGACGTGCTAGGCAGATTAGCGCATTGTCACCGTGTGCAGCTTAGCGGCTATAAATAGGACAGGGTCCGTTCTGAGGCTGAGCTGCTCTGACCTGATTGGACCTGCAGAAGTTCTGCTGCAGCTTCCACGATGAAAAAGGCAGAAACCAGTTTAGGAGGCAGGAGACCAGGTGATGTGGCTGTGCTCTTCACTGCCTGTTGTGTAACAGCTGAGGATGGAAACCAGCACCGGTGGAGGATCAGATGTGCGCACGGTTGAGCGTGCACGGTTGAGCGTGCACGGGCAGGGAGGACACTCAAAGTCACCGCTCACTTGCTCGATTGCGTAATGCAACATGACTGGATTAAAAACGCTTGTGTTCCTGCTCAGGACGTCGCCCCAAACTACGACTAAACTACGTCTAAACCTCAGCTAAACTACAACTAAACTACAGCTAAACCACAGCTAAACTACGGCTAAACTACGGCTAAACCACAGCTGAACTACAACTAAACTACGGCTAAACTACGACTAAACTACAGCGACTACATGAATGAGATGCTGATGTGATTATTAAAGGGGGTTAGGGTTACAGGGTTAGGGTTAGACCAGGGTTAGGGTTAGACCAGGGGTTAGGGTTAGACCAGGGGTTAGGGTTAGACCAGGGTTAGGGTTAGACCAGGGGTTAGGGTCAGGGTTAGGGTTAGACCAGGGGTTAGGGTTAGACCAGGGGTTAGGGGGTTAGGGTCAGGGTTAGGGTTAGACCAGGGGTTAGGGTTAGGGTTAGGGTTAGACCAGGGGTTAGGGTTAGACCAGGGGTTAGGGTTAGGGTTAGGGTTAGACCAGGGGTTAGGGTTAGGGTTAGGGTTAGACCAGGGGTTAGGGATAGGGTTAGGGTTAGACCAGGGGTTAGGGTCAGGGTTAGGGTTAGACCAGGGGTTAGGGATAGGGTTAGGGTTAGACCAGGGGTTAGGGTTAGGGGGTTAGGGTCAGGGTTAGGGTTAGATCAGGGGTTAGGGTCAGGGTTAGGGTTAGACCAGGGGTTAGGGTCAGGGTTAGGGTTAGACCAGGGGTTAGGGATAGGGTTAGGGTTAGACCAGGGGTTAGGGTTAGGGGGTTAGGGTCAGGGTTAGGGTTAGACCAGGGGTTAGGGTTAGGGTTAGGGTTAGACCAGGGGTTAGGGTTAGGGTTAGGGTTAGACCAGGGGTTAGGGTTAGAGGGTTAGGGTTAGACCAGGGGTGGGCAAATCCAGTCCTCGAGGGCCGTATCCGAGCCAGACCTTCTGTCCTACAGGTAAAGACTTTCACCTGGGGTTCCATTTACCTTGGTGAAAGCATTTCCTGCCTGGTAGGATGCAACCCTTGGATTGAACCCTCGAGGAATGGATTTGCCCACCCCTGATAGACGGTGGAAGGAGCCGCTCTTTCAAACATCTCCCCAAACCAGCAGAACCCAGTAGAACCCAGTAGAACCCAGCAGAACCCAGCACAGCCAGTCTGCCAACGTTCCGTGTCTCCCTCTACAGCCTTCTGGTGCCGCCGGCCTCTCCTCTCTGCTCAGGTTTCCGGCTCCTGGCCCAGTGGATCTGGGTCGGCTCCAGGATCTAGTCCTGGTTGTTGCTGACGATGTGGTCGCCATCCCAGCTCGGCAGCTCACTCCCTGAGAGGAGGCTCGTGGTCCGTGTCTGGTCCTGAGGCTGCTAACATCTGTGGGAATGTGGACCACGTCCCTCAGGACTGTTCACCTAACGAACACAGGGAGACAGATGTGGACACGCCGTTTTCACCCTCACAAGTGCGGATCACTTCCTGTCTGCGTGCTCACTTCCTGTCTGCGTGCTCACTTCCTCCTGGGAGGGTTTGTGGCAGCTGCCATCTTCTCCTTGTGTGACTAGTTGATGGCACGAAGGTGGGACAAGGATTGTTGAGCTTCCACTCTGATGCCCAGATCTCCATCCTGTATACGTCCATATGGCTGTGAAGATCCGTGCTGGATCTCTGGTGGATCACATTCAACTTCAGGCTCCTGCTGACGGGCCAGAGCAGAAGATAGTTAGTTGGTTAGGGTTAGGGTTAGGGTTAGGTTAGGTGGTGTGACAGTGACTCCATGTGTTGTGAGAAGATGTCGGCAGTCGTATCCGTTGCTCCTTCAGGACGACCTCTGAAGGTCAGAGGACCGCTCACAGTCCTCCCGAGCTTCACGCGTTCTCACAGTATTCTGGGGGACTCGTCCTCCGACGCTCTCGTCCAGCCGCCTGGACACAGGCCCTAACCCTAACCCTTAAATGCTGATGTCCTGCTTGTGTCCTGGGAATCATCTCCAGCCAGGTGACTTGTGTTCGCAGGTGACGGCGTTCCAAAGGAAAACAGCCCTTTTATCAACAATACCGACAATGACAAGAACAACAGCTACGACGGCACCAACATGGCCCTCTTTGAGGTGAGACCTGTGATGGACGAGATGTTCAGGAGGAACCAACACGAGTGTCTCCGTTCTAGTTGTAGCTAGAACCAACCGCTCTGTGCATCAGTTAGCATGGATTAGCTGCCCCCGTCCCAACGAGGGAGGTTAAATCTGTTGATCCGTGTTACAGGAGGAGATGGACAGCAACCCCATGGTGTCCTCGCTCCTCAATAAACTGGCCAACTACACCAACCTGACCCAGGGAGCCCAAGAACACGAGGAGGAAGAGGAGGAAGGTGCCAAAAAGAAAGCTGTGAAGGTACTGAGAGAAAGGTCTGGCTCCTCTCCGGGTCCAGGTGGACTCGGCGTTGATGTTTAGCTTCAGCAGAGCCAGAAGAAAAATATCAAAGGTTCAAATGGTCAAAAAATGTTTACAGAGTTATTGAGGCATCCGAGCTCAGTAATTGACAGCTCCATGATTGACAGCTCAATGATTGACAGCTCCATGATTGACAGCTCAATGATTGACAGCTCCATGATTGACAGCTCAGTGATTGACAGCTCCATGATTGACAGCTCAGTGATTGACAGCTCCATGATTGACAGCTCAGTGATTGACAGCTCAGTGATTGACAGCTCCCACAGTCACAAGTTATAGTCAGAGGGGACTCTCATTCATGCTCCCACCCTCTCTCTCCCCCTCCCACCCTCTCACTTCCTCCCTCCCTCTCTCCCTCTCTCCCTCTCTCTCCCACCCTCTCTCTCTCTCTCTCCTCCCCCTCCCACCCTCTCACTTCCTCCCTCCCATCCCTCGCCCTCTCTCTCCCACCCTCTCTCTCTCTCCTCCCCCTCCCTCCCTCTCCCCCTCTCCCTCTCCTTCTCCCCCCCTCCTCTCCTCCCTCTCCCCCCTCTCTCCCTCTCCCTCCTCTCCCCCCTCTCCCTCCCTCTCTCCCCCTCTCTCCCTCTCCCCCCCTCTCCCTCCCTCTCTCTCCCCTCTCTCCCTTCCTCTCCCCCTCTCTCCCTCCCTCTCTCCCCTCCTCTCTCCCTCTCCCCTCTCTCCTCCCTCTCCCCCTCTCTCCCCCCTCTCCCTCCCCCTCCCTCTCCCTCTCTCCCTTCCCTCTCCCTCTCCCTCCCTCTCCACCTCCTCCCTCCCCCTCCCTCCCTCTCCCCCTCTCTCTCCCTCCCTCTCCCACCCTCTCTCCCTCTCCCTCCCCTCTCCCTCTCCCCCTCTCTCCCTCCCTCTCCCTCTCCCCCCTCTCTCCCTCCCTCTCCCTTTCCCCCTCTCTCTCCCCCTCTCTCCCTCCCTCTCTCTCCCCCTCTCTCCCTCCCTCTCTCTCCCCCTCCCTCCCCCCCTTTACATCTGTCCATCCACGTGCACCTTCATCTCCAGCCTCCCGTCCTCCTGAACCCTCTGTTCAGCCCTTTATTTATGCCGTCTCCATGGTGACAGACTCAGTCTTTGATTTTGCCTTCCTTGCTGCTCTAGAGCCCTCAGATGGGGACCTTCATGGGGGTCTACCTGCCCTGCCTCCAGAACATTCTGGGCGTCATCCTGTTTCTCCGGCTGACCTGGATTGTGGGCACAGCGGGCATCCTGGAGTCGATGGCCATCGTGGGGTTGTGTTGTTCTTGCGTGAGTATCCAGGCGCTCAGACATGTTTGATTGGCTCCAGAGCTAAACGGCTCCAGGCTGTTGGAAGGAGACACCCCAGAGGTCCCGAGCACGATGCCCCTGGTAAGGAGAGGTGACCTCCGCAGACCTCCTCAGCTCGGGTAGCGCCCAGCTGATGGAAGACTGTTGCTTCTCCACATTTGTCCCCTTCCACAGCGACGGAGGCCGCGCTGCCTCAGGATCTGACCTCTGACCTCTGAGATGGGGAGGCGGCTCTTCTGACCTTCTGTCTTGGTTGTTATCGATATGCTTCGTCAGCAAGTTCAGTCGGCTGAAATTACCATCCGACAGTTTATTTTTGACTCCAGTCAAGGTGTAGAAAGCTCCAGAAGAGAAGGAAGAGAGGAACTGAGGAGAAAAACATCTAGTTTGTTGTGACTGTGTCGTTCTGAGGTCAAACAAGAACTTCAGCGTTTCTGCAGCATGAGGCTGAAACAGCAAAATGGGTCCAGAAAAACCTTCTGACTTCGCTGAGGGTCGTCATCTGGTGTAAGACAAACCTCAAGCTGCTGGCAAACATGTTCATTTCTGCTGGAATCCCAGAGTGAACGCTACAGCTGAGCTGGTGTTTGGTGTCCCTCAGCTCAGCAGCTTCTCTGCTGTCACAGGACTCTGGAGGACAACCACTGAGCAGACGCATCATTTCTGCTGCTCCTGGTTGCTCAGCGTTCCTCTGACGCAGGTCTGATGCCTGCTGCTGACAGCTTGGTGTGTAATCCTCCCAGAGTGTGAGCTTTATCGTCCTCCAGGACAGATAATGGATTACAGCGTGCACTCAGGGAAAGTACTGACCCACCACCACCAAATCAGTGGATTCAGATCATTCTGGCTCCTTTCTGGTTTTGGAGCCTTCCGACAGTCAGAACAAGAAACCAGCTTTAAGTCCTTGTTCTTAGACTGCTGGAATAAAATGTGTCAAACTTCAGTGGAGGTTAAATTTAGCGTCTAATTGGCTTTACTCCAGCTTTGGTGCCACTTTAAAACCGGATGCTTTAAGCTTTATCGTGTGCAGCCTCTTCGTGGCTTCCTGCTCCCTCCTGACAAAGATGCTGAAGTAAAACCTTATTTTTATCACGGCCTCCCCATTAGCATCCCCATTAGCATGCCCATTAGCATCCGCCAGAGTTAGAACCTAAATCCCTGAACTGGTTCAGTCTAATGTTCCTCCTCTCCTGCCTTCCAGACCATGCTCACGGCTATTTCCATGAGTGCAATCGCTACCAATGGTGTCGTGCCAGGTAAGGTGTGTGTGTGTGTGTGTGTGTGTGTGTGTGTGTGTGTGTGTGTGTGTGTGTATGCCTCTAGAAGTCCGTAATTAAAGTAGCTTCAGGTGTTTTCCCAGGTAGCCTTGGTGCTGCGTGGAGCGCTGCAGAAGCTACAGAAGCTGCATTAGCTGCAGAAGCTACAGAAGCTACATTAGCTACAGAAGCTACAGAGGCTGCAGAAGCTACAGAAGCTGCATTAGCTACAGAAGCTGCAGAAGCTACATTAGCTGCATTCGCTGCAGAAGCTGCATTAGCTGCAGAAGCTACATTAGCTGCAGAAGCTACATTAGCTACAGAGGCTGCAGAAGCTACAGAAGCTGCAGAAGCTACATTAGCTGCATTAGCTGCATTAGCTGGTGTTGCTCATAGATTACGTGACCTTGAGCACTGAAACCTTAGCTGCCTAATTATTCATGCAGGACACTGAGGCATCTTTTGTTGGAGCCATTGTTAGCATCATCATCTCTATGGAGGAGCAAAGATCTGAGTGGCTCCAGGGTTAGCAGGAGGATGTTAAGTTCAATTTAAGACCTGACTGGGAACCAGTGGGGGTTCCTGGAGGATGTGATGGATGAAGATGTTTCTAGTCATGAAGAGAGCAGCTCAAATCTGGACTGGTTGGGGTTAGTTAGTTAGTTAGTTAGGGTTAGGGTTGATGGATGGATGAAGGATGAAAGGGTGGATGGATGAAAGGGTTCAGGACGTGTTGAGACATCTCTGTCCGAGGATCTAAGGAACTTCCCTCCCTTCTGTCCCAGCTGGAGGCTCCTACTACATGATTTCTAGATCTTTAGGACCAGAGTTTGGTGGAGCTGTGGGTCTCTGTTTCTACCTGGGCACCACCTTTGCTGGCTCCATGTACATCCTGGGTACGATAGAGATTCTTCTGGTGAGTCACCTGTGGATGGTCTGGAAGGGTCCCGTCACATGGAGGCTTCAACAATGTCTTCTGGGCTTCCCCCCTCTGCTCCAGACCTACATTGTGCCTAAAGCTGCCATCTTTGTGGCGGAGAAGAAGGAGGATGAAGCTGGAGCGCTCCTGAACAACATGCGTGTGTACGGCACCTGCTGCCTGGCCCTCATGTCCTTGGTGGTCTTCGTGGGGGTCAAATACGTCAACAAGCTCGCACTCGTCTTCCTCGCTTGTGTCATTCTCTCCATTCTTGCAATTTATGCTGGAGTCATCAAGACCGTCTTTGAGCCGCCCGACTTCCCGTGAGTCCATGCAAGAATTGTTGATCATTTACGTGTAAATAGTTATAATATAGTTATAGTAGTAGGTATAGTAGTAGTTATAGTTATAGTAGTAGTTATAGTTATAGTAGTAGTTATAATATGAGGCTTTTTTAGCTTACAACAGCGTTCTTTGAGCGTATGAAACAATAGCATCACGTTAGCATCCGGAGGTCTGCAGCCCTCAGGGTGTGCGGCTAACCCTGACCCTAGCCCTAACCCCTAACCCCTAACCCTGACCCTAGCCCTAACCCCTAACCCTGACCCTGACCCTAACCCCTAACCCTCTAACCCTAGCCCTAACCCCTGACCCTAGCCCTAACCCTGACCCTAACCCTAGCCCTAACCCCTAACCCCTAACCCTGACCCTAGCCCTAACCCCTAACCCTGACCCTAAACCCTGACCCTAACCCCTAACCCTCTAACCCTAGCCCTAACCCCTGACCCTAGCCCTAACCCTGACCCTAGCCCTAGCCCTAGCCCTAACCCTAACCCTGACCCTGACCCTGACCCCTAACCCTCTAACCCTAGCCCTAACCCCTAACCCTGACCCTAACCCTGACCCTAACCCTAACCCCTGACCCTAGCCCTGACCCTAACCCTGACCCTAACCCCTGACCCTAACCCTAACCCCTGACCCTGACCCTACCCCTGACCCTGACCCTAACCCTGACCCTGACCCTGACCCTAACCCTGACCCTAACCCCTGACCCTACCCCTGACCCTGACCCTAACCCTGACCCTGACCCTAACCCTGACCCTGACCCTAGCCCATAATCAGGATCTGTCCTTTCATGCAGCGTGTGCATGTTGGGGAACCGGACTCTGCAGAACCACAACTTTGACCGGTGCCTGAAGACTGAGGTGGTGGCTAACGTGAGCGTGACCACCCGGCTGTGGTCGCTGTTCTGCGACGGCCCCGAGCTCAACGCCACCTGCAACGACTATTTTGCCAACAACAACTTGACGCTCATGCAGGGAATTCCTGGACTGAGGAGCAGAGTCATCTCAGGTGAGGACGACCTTCCAACGACACGTGGAAGGAACCTGGTTGTTGTGAGGTAGAGAAGCTCTGGTGTCACCTCAGATGTTGTCTTGACGTGCAGAGAACATGTGGTCCCAGTACGGCCCGCGGGCCATGCTGGTGGCTCGCGAGGAGCTGCCCTCGGTTGGGGGCAGCGATGCTGCCGAGGACATCAAAATGCCCTACGTCGTCAACGACATCGCTACTTTCTTCACGTTGTTGGTCGGCATTTACTTCCCATCTGTCACTGGTGAGTATTCGTTTCCGTTTCCGGAGAAGCCGGAACGTCGCAGGTTGGATCATCTTGTCCTGTCACCGACCCCTCAGGCATAATGGCCGGTTCAAACCGGTCAGGTGACCTGCGGGACGCCCAGAAGTCTATTCCTGTTGGGACCATCCTGGCTATCGTGACCACCTCCATCATCTGTATCCTTGTAGCCTGGCAGCTGCCTACGACTACACAGACACAGAGACACAGACCCAGAGATACAGACACAGATACAGAGATACAGACACAGAGATACAGATAGAGATACAGTCACAGACACAGAGATACAGACCCAGAGATACAGACACAGACCCAGAGATACAGATAGAGATACAGAGACACAGACCCAGAGACACAGATCCAGAGATACAGACACAGAGATACAGACCCAGAGATACAGACACAGACCCAGAGATACAGACACAGACCCAGAGATACAGACACAGAGATACAGATAGAGATACAGTCACAGACACAGAGATACAGACCCAGAGATACAGACCCAGACCCAGAGATACAGATAGAGATACAGAGACACAGACCCAGAGACACAGATCCAGAGATACAGACACAGAGATACAGACCCAGAGATACAGACACAGACCCAGAGATACAGACACAGACCCAGAGATACAGATAGAGATACAGATAGAGATACAGTCACAGACACAGAGATACAGACCCAGAGATACAGACCCAGAGATACAGACCCAGATACAGAGATACAGACCCTGAGACAGAGATAGAGATACAGACAGGGATACAGATGCAGAGACACAGACGCTGAACCACTGGATGGTCTGACATAAAGACGTCCTGAGCTCTGCCACAGACATGACCTGCGTGGTTCTGTTTGGTGCCTGCATCGAGGGAGTTCTGCTCCGAGACAAGTAAGAACCAGGAGCTCCCGTGGACGAGCTACTGACGCCTCCGGGATTCTTTTGGATGATTTCTGCTTCAGATGTATTTATTAACACGCCTGCATGTTCATCATCGGGCTTATTAGGGCTAACCCTGACCCTGACCCTAACCCTAACCCTAACCCTAACCCTGACCCCTAACCCTCTAACCCCTGACCCTAACCCTCTAACCTCTGACCCTAACCCTAACCCTGACCCCTAGCCCTAACCCTCTAACCTCTGACCCTAACCCTGACCCCTAGCCCTAACCCCTGACCCCTAACCCCTAACCCTGACCCTTGGAGGTATTTGGAGGTCAAAGGCACCTGTACGTTCCAGGTTTGGTGACTCGGTGAAGGGGAACCTTGTGATCGGGACCCTGTCCTGGCCGTCTCCCTGGGTCATTGTGATCGGATCCTTCTTCTCCTGCTGTGGAGCAGGACTGCAGAGTCTGACCGGCGCCCCCCGCCTGCTGCAGGCCATCGCCCGCGACGGCATCGTGCCCTTCCTGCAGGTTGGGGCCGTTGTTCCATCCAGGTCTTCTTCTCCATCAGACGTGTTTCACAGGCAGCGCTTTGTGTGTTTTAGGTGTTCGGTCATGGCAAAGCTAACGGAGAGCCCACCTGGGCTCTGCTGCTGACCGCCGCCATCTGTGAGATCGGAATCCTCATCGCCTCTCTGGACGCGGTTGCTCCCATTCTCTCCATGTCAGTTTTCCACCCACGAACTGGATGAAACCGGTCTGGTCAGATGAGACGATGAGCTCAGGGTTGTGTTTGTTGTCTTGCAGGTTTTTTCTCATGTGTTATCTGTTTGTTAACCTGGCGTGTGCCGTCCAGACGCTGCTGCGCACGCCCAACTGGCGGCCGCGCTTCCGATACTACCACTGGTGAGGGCTCCTCTCGTTAGCATCACGGTCTGTTAGCATCACGGTCTGTTAGCATCACGGCCTGTTAGCATCACGGCCTGTTAGCATCACGGTCTGTTAGCATCACGGTCTGTTAGCATCACGGTCTGTTAGCATCACGGTCTGTTAGCATCACCCGTCTGTTAGCATCACCGGCCTGTTAGCATCACGGTCTGTTAGCATCACGGCCTGTTAGCATCACGGTCTGTTAGCATCACGGTCTGTTAGCATCACGGCCTGTTAGCATCACGGTCTGTTAGCATCACGGTCTGTTAGCATCACGGTCTGTTAGCATCACCCGTCTGTTAGCATCACCGGCCTGTTAGCATCACGGTCTGTTAGCATCACGGTCTGTTAGCATCACGGCCTGTTAGCATCACCCGTCTGTTAGCGTCACCGGAAGGTTGACGTGTTTTGTCGCGCTGACGGAACGCTCGTTAGTTTTGGACACTTTAAAAATGTAAAGAAACAGTCGCTAGGATAGAATCCCGAACCAGGAAGAGGTTCCTCCACCTCACAAACCTTCTGGGATTGCTGAACTGTACTTTTGATCTTGGTGCTCCTGTGAAAGATCAAAGACAAAGAAATGTATGGTCAATGTATGGCTTTACCCAGAGGAAGTGCGTTGACCTCACTTCCTCTGGGTAAAGCTCATAAACCGGTTCGGACCGGTTGGCTCCCTTCAGAGGTTGACGAGGTCAAAGCCCGATGATGTCGGCGGACTTTAGCCACCTCCCAAGTGTGTCCCCCAAAGCTCTTTGGCTCCTTTTCCCATCAGGACTCTGTCTTTCCTGGGAATGAGCTTGTGTCTGGCTCTGATGTTCATCTCCTCCTGGTACTACGCCATCGTGGCCATGGCCATCGCCAGCTGCATCTACAAGTACATCGAGTACAGAGGGTGAGCCCACCTCGCCTGACCCTGACCCTGACCCTGACCCTAACCCTAACCCTCACCCTGACCCTCACCCTAACCCTAACCCTGACCCTAACCCTAACCCTAACCCTTACCCTGACCCTAACCCTGACCCTAACCCTGACCCTAACCCTGACCCTAACCCTAACCCTGACCCTCACCCTGACCCTGACCCTAACCCTGACCCTCACCCTGACCCTGACCCTGACCCTGACCCTGTCTCATCTCTCCTGGTCTGTTCTCCGTGTGAGTCCAGGGCCGAGAAGGAGTGGGGAGACGGGATCCGCGGTCTGTCGCTCAACGCAGCGCGCTTTGCTCTGATTCGCCTGGAGGAGGCGCCACCGCACACCAAGAACTGGAGGTACTGAAGAGAGTGCACATGTGGGGGCTCAGGTGCACGTGTGGGGGCTCAGGTGCACGTGTGGGGGCTCAGGTGCCGGAGGTTACGTCAGCAGCCCGGAGAGGACTTCCTCTCCAGGAGGGGACTTCCTCTCCAGGAGGGGACTTCCTGTCCAGGAGGGGACTTCCTGTCCAGCACGTCTTTCTAAGCTGTGTTTACTCTAAATGGATCAATTCTTCAGGACCTCCAAGTTAACCAAGTTAACCAAGTTAACCAAGTGGTCCTTGGCTCTGGAAGCTCACGGGCTGATGCAGTGTCGTCTGCTGACCATGTTTGATTCAGACTGATGATCGTGAAGCTCCTCCAGAGCGTCTGAGTAACGTCCCATCTGAAGGTTCTTGGTGCTGTTGGTCCCTGCAGGCCTCAGCTGTTGGTCCTCCTCAACATGGACTCAGAACAAGTGGTGAAGCACCCTCGTCTGCTGTCCTTCACCACGCAGCTGAAGGCAGGAAAAGGGTTAACCATCGTGGGGAACATCTTGGAGGGGACGTATCTGACCAAGGAGTCCGAGGCCAAGAAGGCCGAGCAGGTACAGGAGGAACCGTTGTCATCCTAAACCTCTGAGTAACCGAGTCAAGCCGAGACTCCGTATTTGGGGATTTAAAGCGAGCTCCCAGCTCCCATCCCTCAACGTAGCCTCAGATCTTTTATGTACGTTGATATATGATGAGATTGAGCAGGAGAGCCCTGGAGACGAGCCTGTGTGTGTCTCTGTGTCCAGAACATCAAAACCTCCATGGCTGCGGAGCGGACCAAAGGCTTCTGCCACGTTGTGGTGTCCTCCAACCTCAGAGACGGCTTCTCCCACCTCATCCAGTCGGCAGGGCTGGGAGGGATGAAGCACAACACGGTCCTCATGGCCTGGCCCGGGAACTGGAGGCAGTCCAGCGACGCCCGGTCCTGGAGGAACTTCATAGGTGCCTGATGCTAATTATGTCCCTGCACATGTGTGATGAGGGGTTGGGTTAGGGTTAGGGTTGGGTTAGGGTTAGGGTTAGGGTTAGGGTTGGGTTAGGGTTAGGGTTGGGCTAGGGCTAGGGTTAGGGTTAGGGTTGGGCTAGGGTTAGGGTTAGGGTTGGGCTAGGGCTAGGGTTAGGGTTAGGGTTAGGGTTGGGCTAGGGTTAGGGTTAGGGTTGGGCTAGGGCTAGGGTTAGGGTTGGGTTAGGGTTAGGGTTGGGTTAGGGTTAGGGTTGGGTTAGGGTTAGGGTTGGGTTAGGGTCAGGGTTAGGCAGGAAGCCCACCTTCAGAGTTGGGAAAGGTCACCACCATCTCAGAGTAACGTTCCTCAAACCTTCATGCAGAGACGGTGCGGGAGACCACAACCGCTCACCAGGCTTTGCTGGTGGCCAAGAACGTGGACAGTTTCCCAGGCAACCAGGACCGGCTGGCTGAGGGCACCATCGACGTGTGGTGGGTGGTCCACGACGGAGGCCTGCTGATGCTGCTGCCCTTTCTCCTCCGCCAACACAAGGTCGGCGTCTCCTGCTGTTCTCCCGACGCGTCTCGTTTTCCCGTCCCTTCATCTGTGTCTTCGCATCCACAAGGTCTGGAGAAAGTGTAAGATGAGGATCTTCACGGTGGCCCAGATGGATGACAACAGCATCCAGATGAAGAAAGACCTCCAGATGTTCCTCTACCACCTGCGGCTGGATGCACAAGTGGAAGTTGTGGAAATGGTGCGTTCACAGGGAAACCGCTGTCTACGGGCGGCAGGTGGCCCCTCGAAGCATGAGACCTTCATGGTCCACGGGGGGGGGGCGGTTGATGAGCATCTCCTCAGCGTGGCAGCACCTCAACCTGCGCTCTCGCGCCCCCTGGTGGCCGTAAAGACCGGGTTTGGGTGAGTTGGAGCTCTTACGGGACTTTTCCTGGACTTGTGTCTGCAGCACGACAACGACATATCGGCCTTCACCTACGAGAAGACGCTGGTGATGGAGCAGAGGTCCCAGATGCTGAAGCAGATGCAGCTGTCCAGGACGGAGAGGGAGAGGGAGGTAATGTGGCCGCCGCCCCCCGGCGCTCCTCGCCACCTTATGAACACGTGAACACATGAACCCGTGAACACATGAACACATAAACACATGAACACGTGAACACATAAACACGTGAACACGTGAACACATGAACACGTGAACACATGAACACATGAACACGTGAACACATGAACACATAAACACATGAACACATAAACACATGAACACGTGAACACATAAACACATGAACACATAAACACATGAACACGTGAACACGTGAACACATAAACACGTGAACACGTGAACACATGAACACATGAACACGTGAACACATGAACACGTGAACACATGAACACGTAAACACATGAACACGTGAACACGTGAACACGTGAACACATGAACACGTGAACACATGAACACGTGAACACATAAACACGTGAACACGTGAACACATGAACACGTGAACACATGAACACGTGAACACATGAACACGTGAACACGTGAACACATGAACACGTGAACACATGAACACATGAACACGTGAACACATGAACACGTGAACACATGAACACATAAACACATGAACACGTGAACACATGAACACGTGAACACATGAACACGTGAACACATAAACACATGAACACGTGAACACATGAACACGTGAACACATGAACACTGTCTGTTCCTCTGACTGAATGTACTCATCTTTCTCCCCGTTAGTGTGCTCTCATCACAACGCACCTAATTAATATGTTACAGGTCAGATTATTGCCAATATCCAACGCCCTCCCTCAGTTCTGGTTGATCACGCAGTAGATCACTGGGAGGGTCAGGGTCAGGGTCAGGGTCAGGGCTAGGGTTAGGGTCAGGGCTAGGGTTAGGGTTAGGGTCAGGGTTAGGGTCAGGGTTAGGGTCAGGGTCAGGGTCAGGGTCAGGGTCAGGGCTAGGGTTAGGGTCAGGGCTAGGGTCAGGGCTAGGGTTAGGGTCAGGGTCAGGGCTAGGGTTAGGGTTAGGGTCAGGGTCAGGGTTAGGGTCAGGGCTAGGGTTAGGGTCAGGGTCAGGGCTAGGGTTAGGGTCAGGGCTAGGGTTAGGGTCAGGGTCAGGGTTAGGGGTCAGGGCTAGGGTTAGGGTCAGGGTCAGGGTTAGGGTCAGGGTTAGGGTCAGGGTCAGGGCTAGGGTTAGGGTCAGGGCTAGGGTTAGGGTCAGGGCTAGGGTCAGGGCTAGGGTCAGGGTTAGGGTCAGGGTCAGGGCTAGGGTCAGGGCTAGGGTCATGGTTAGGGTCAGGGCTAGGGTTAGGGTCAGGGCTAGGGTCAGGGCTAGGGTCAGGGTTAGGGTCAGGGCTAGGGTCAGGGTCAGGGTCAGGGTTCGGGCTATCTTAGTGACAGTGGCCTCCTGCTGTGTGGAACGCTCTTGTTCACCTCCCGACCTCTTCCCACCTCGTTAATGTTCAGATTCAGAGTATCACTGATGAATCGCGTAGCTCCATCCGGAGGAAGAACCCGGGCGCCGGCCTCAGCCGACAGTCGTCGCTGATGGACGACACTCAGGAGGATGAGGTAGCCCCCTACTCACCCCCCCGGCCCCTCGCTGTCGCCCCCCAGGCTGGTGGTTACAAAGCTGAAGCTCTGGACGCCATCTTAGGCTGAGAGTTCCCAAAGAACTCCAAATCTAGACTCTGGAATCTAATTGGTTGAAGAGAATAACTTTTGTGGCCTATTGAGAGGCCGAGCTCCCATCTGTCCTCTGGTGGTGTAACGTGCGTTAGCTCCCCGTCATGATGCTAACGGCTGCTCCAGCATCACAGTCCAGACTGGAGCTGCAGCCACAGCCTGGATGGAGCCAACTTTGTGTTCCCGGCTGCCTTTTCCCGGCTGCCTGTTCCCGACTGTCTGTTCCCGGCTGCCTTTTCCCAGTGCGCCCTCTTCCCCTGGGAAGATTGCACTGTATTGTCTCAGAAATCTGGACCACTGTTTTCCCCACTGCAGCTTCATCCTAAATGTTAGCATGCTATGCTAACAGAGGTGGCGAGGCAGTCTGGGGATGAAGCCGCTGTGCACGTTGTCTGTGCACAGCCACGTGCACAGCCACGTGCACAGCCACGTGCACAGCCACGTGCACAGCGGCATACAGGTGCAACCCTTCTCCATGTTAGACAATCCTGTGCCCTCGTTAGCATCTTTAGCCTGCATCGCGTGCACGTGTCCGACGCTGCTGCGCTCAACACTCAGGCGGCCGATGGCTTCACGCCGGCGTGGGCATAAAGATAAAAGTGCATCAGAAATCCGTGTTTTCAGCGTAAAACAGAACGGGATCAGTTTCCCCCTGAAGCTGCTGTGATGTTTAGCATGATGAGGATCCACTGGTCTGACTGGTGAGTGACAGCGGCGCCTCTCAGCTGTAGAACCCGGGACGTGCTCACAGGCTGGTTCTGCTGTCCTGTTTCTGTCCTGCCCTCGCCCCCCTTCCAAGGCTTAGTTGTTGTTGTTGTTGTTGTTGTTTGCGAGCCTCACCGTAGCAGCCCTCCCTCCCGTGCTAACCCCGCTAACGTAGCCCCGCCTCTGTGCCTCAGGCCCAGCTCATCCACGACAGGAACACGGCGTCGCACGCCGCCGTGGCTGAGAAGGCCGACGGCGAGCCGGAGCGGGTCCACATGACCTGGACCAAGGACAAGCTCTTCTCAGAACGCATCCGCAGCCGAGAGGCCAGCGCCAGCGTGGCGATCCGGGACCTGTTCAACATGAAGCCGTGAGTGAGCAGTGGGGAATTCCCCCTTTTCTTTGACATCCAACACTTCATTTGTTGGCTTTTGTGCTGAAGAAGCTGTTTTATCGACTTAACGAGTTAGAAAAGTTAAAGAAGAAAAAAGGTTTGACACGAACATTTAGACGGGTCAGAAATGAGACCAGATTCTATTTTTAGTTTTGGACGTGGGGGTGCACACAAAGAGGGTTGATCCAAGGAGAGCTGGATACGCTAGCGCTCCGCCGGTATTCCGGTATTCCGGTATTCCGTGTTGGCCCCCGTGGGGTCCCACAGCTGCTGGTGGATCCTGCCGCTCCCTAAAACATCCGCTCTAACGCGTTGGTTTCATCGAGGATATTTTGGGCGACTGCGTGACGCATGCCCCCAGCATGTGCCACCACTAACCTCCTCACCTCCTCAGGACCTCCTGAGCCCACACAGGTGCGTCCCGGCCCACCTGTGTGGGCTCAGGAGGTCCCGGTGCCCGGGTGGTGTCGGGTGTGAGGGGAGCTGATCCATCTAAGCCTGTTCTGTTGTTCTGTCCTCTTGTCCTTGCAGAGAGTGGGAGAGTCTGTAAGTGGCCTTCAGTCTCGTGTCTGTGCTCCTCTAGATGTTCGGCTCCTCCGGCTCTGCTGGCTGCAGCTCCAGTCTCCTCCCCGCATGCAAATATGGGCCGGGTTCTGGTCCGGCCCGGCCCGAAGCTTGAACCAGCCTGATTAAACACAGTGGGCAGACTGAGGCAGACGGCCTGTGATCATCACAATGATCATAACAGTAATAATGATGATTATAATGAGGATCCTGTTACTAATAACAATGGTATTAATAGTGATAATAACGACGATAATAACGACCATAATGATTCAATCGGTGTCCAACAAACAGCCCGTCTAAAATCGACCATGTTGGCTTCAGAAATGCTGCTCCGCTGCGTTAGCATGCTGCTCGCTCCGCTGCGTTAGCATGCTGCTCGCTCCGCTGCGTTAGCATGCTGCTCGCTCCGCTGCGTTAGCATGCTGCTCCGCTGTTCTGCTGCGTTAGCATGCTGCTCCGCTGCGTTAGCATGCTGCTCCGCTGCTTTCTTAACTCTGCTTGTAGCTTAAAGGAAATTCTGCCCGTTTGGTCGTAGGAACCCAAATGTAATAATGGTAATAGAAATGTAATAATGGTAATAGAAATGTAATAATGGTAATAGAAATGTAATAAGCCTGTAGGTCCTGTAGAACGTTGATATTATTGATATTGTTGTTGTTAATAATAATAATTCCCCAATAATAGCGGCCCTAGTTGAGCTTTGATCCGCCAGAACCACCTGTAACTGCTGTCCCACCTCCTTACGCTGCACCAGGAACCAGTCGAACGTCCGCCGGATGCACACGGCTGTGAAGCTGAACGAGGTGGTGGTCAACAAGTCCCAGGGGGCCCAGCTGGTCCTGCTCAACATGCCGGGACCCCCGAAGAACAGGGGAGGAGACGAAAACTGTATCCTTGAGGACCGGCCCGGGACCGGCCCAGGACCGGCCCGGGAACCATACTGGGGTCAGACGGAGAGTTGATGTGGTGTTTCAGGAAGGGGGTCGTGTTCTTCACCTTGACGGTATCTCCAGACATGGAGTTCCTCGAAGTCCTCATGGAGGGTCTGAACCGGGTCCTCCTGGTCCGGGGCGGGGGCCGCGAAGTCATCACCATTTATTCTTAAAGAAGGGAAAAGCTCCACCTGCTGCCACTGACCTCGGGCGTTTTTGGAGAAGAAGCCCGGTTTGAGTAGATGTTCCTGTTCTTAATTTGAGGGTTGGAAGGTGGGAGCACTTGTGATGAGCACAGGTGTGAAGGATCAGCAGTGGTGAGGAGGAGGACGGGTGTGAGCCCGCTGGGCCACCGTAGTCCAGCGCCTGGCTGGGACGCATAGAGACACTTGATTTTCTTCATTTATCTGGACAGCTGCTCACACGCTGCCTTCCCGCTACGTTGTCGCTACGTTCCCGCTACGTTGTCACTACGTTCCCGCTGCGTTCCCGCTACGTTGTCGCTACGTTCCCGCTGCGTTCCCGCTACGTTCCCGCTACGTTGTCGCTACGTTGTCGCTACGTTGTCGCTACGTTCCCGCTGCGTTCCCGCTACGTTGTCGCTGCGTTCCCGCTACGTTCCCGCTACGTTCCCGCTACGTTCCCGCTACGTTCTCGCTACGTTCCCGCTGCGTCCCCGCTACGTTGTCGCTACGTTGTCACTACGTTCCCGCTACGTTGTCGCTACGTTGTCACTACGTTCCCGCTGCGTTCCCGCTGCGTTCCCGCTACGTTCTTGCTACGTTCCCGCTACGTTCCCGCTGCGTTCCCGCTACGTTCTCGCTACGTTCCCGCTACGTTCTCGCTACGTTCCCGCTGCGTTCTCGCTATGTTCTCGCTACGTTCCCGCTGCGTTCTCGCTATGTTCTCGCCACGCGACGAGTGCAAGTGAAGCGTTTAGTGGGTCGTCTTTGTTTTCCCGACGTGTTTACTGGACCTGAGAAGTTAGAGAGATTTGATGTTTGACCCAGCTAGCATGATCATATCATTGAGGTTAGCTATATAGCGCGAGCAGCGCCGCTTTATGCTAACGTCAGGGCTGTGTGACAGCATGAAGTAGATGATGAATAACTGCTGGTGTTTTTCAGACATGATCTTGAACTGGTCTTGACTGTGTAAATCCTCCCAGAGATTCAAAACTTTGCACAACAGAATGTTTCTGCACTTGTTCCAATCATCCATTAGCTGCTTTTAGCTCCCAACGGTCACTAATTTCACTCTCGATGTTGTTTTTATAAACGCTGGCGAAGCGTTAACGTCGTCGTAACCTGTTGAGTCGGACAAAAGTGCCAAACCCAGAAGGAAAGTCTGTGAAGGTGCTGCGGCTGCGTCTGCTCCCGGCCCGTTTCCACGTGGGCCCGTTTCCACGTGGGCCCGTTTCCACGTGGGCCCGTTTCCACGTGGACCCGTTTCCCGTGGGCTCGTTTCCACGTGGACCCGTTTCCACGTGGGCCTGTGCTAAGGTGCCTGTGCTAAGGTGCCTGTGCTAAGGTGCACGTGCTAAGGTGCCCGTGCTAAGGTGCCCGTGCTAAGGTGCCTGTGCTAAGGTGCACGTGCTAAGGTGCCTGTGCTAAGGTGCCCGTGCTAAGGTGCCCGTGCTAAGGTGCCCGTGGCGGCGCCTCCACAGACTTGGGCTCAGTAGCTGCGCGGCGTTGCGTCTCCTCGCCGCTTGGTCACCCTGCAGCGCTGCAACAGGTGCTGCGTCACGCTTTGCTTCAGTCGTCCATATTTGCCTGTGTCAGTGTATCGTTATCGTGTTTGTGACATCATTAATGGCCCTTCGGTTGTTTTAAACGTTCAGTTGTTTAGTGTTATTTAGTGACCTTTGTGGGAGGAGCCAGACAGGACACAGGCGGACGCATCATTTCAGGTAGCTTGGAGCTGACTTAAAATGCACAAGTTTGACTTTTAAAGGAAAATACAAAGACATAAGGATGATTTTAAGGAATTGAAACAATGTAAAGGTGGAAATACTTCCCTTATCTGGTTCCTGTTAGCAGCATAATCTCCGTGTGTGTAGACGTTGGTTAGAAGAAGGTGAGCACTGATGTTGGAGGCCACTGGAGATGATCTACCTCAAACTGTCACTGAGGCTTGGAGACGTGGAGTCACGTCTTCTCTGAGACCATGTTCATGAAAGGAAGCAGAACCTTCAGAGAGCAGCAGACTGGTGTGTTTGTTTGTGGGGGGACTTCTGGGCTGCGCACCCTAAACGCTAGCAGTTAGCTCAGCCATTTAGCATCTTTAGCATCTCCTGAGGGGAGGTCATGGCTAGAAAGAGATCAGGTTTAGAGGCGTGCGTGTGTGTGTGTGTGTGTGCGTGTGTGTTCTGCTGCTGTTTCTGAAGCAGGCCAGGTGTGCTCACATGTAGATGAAGGTAGCCATATAATTGTATCGTGCCTCTGAGTAATTATTAAAAAATGCTGAAATAAATGAACGAATGCAGTCGTGTCCTTCTGTCCGTCCACTCGCTCCTTGACAGTTGTTGCTAAATGATGATGTCAAGCATCTCCAGCAGCATCTCCAGCAGCATCTCCAGCAGCATCTCCAGCAGCACCCACCTTGGCTCTATGTGAGGATCTGGCTCATCAGGTCCTCTGGGTCCTCCTGATCCTCCTCCTGATCCTCCTCCTGATCCTCCACTAGAGAAGAAGCAGCTTCCCGACAACACAGAAGCTTCAAGTGAAAACTGGCGAGTTTTCTCCATTAGCACCGGGGGCTGTGTGCGCGTGCGTGTGTGGAATTTCCGGACCTCACTTCCCTCCTCTGTCCAGCAGAGGGCGACACCGCTGCAACCTTTTGCAGAGGTTTGATCAGCTCGGATCTGTTCCGGTATTTATGAGCCTCCGGACCAGAGCGACCCCGCCCCCCTCCCCGCGTGACCACGACACCTAAATGATGTTTAGTGTCCGGACACATTCCTAAATAATCGTGTTTAAGAGCACGTGATGCGTGAGGCCACTGTACAACACACACTTCTTTATCCTGACTCGAAGCTGCGACCAACCCAGGAAAATGTGCTGGTTTTGGTCACTTTGTCCTGACAGAAATGAACTCGGGGTGACCTTTGACCTCCTGCATTCCAGGACCTATCACCTGGACCACCTGTCCGTCCAAAGTTGGGTGGATTTGTGCCGTTGCTCTGTGTGCACAGCCTGTGTTTGTGACCCACCATGATCTCTGCTCCTGCTTCTGTTGGTGGCTCCGAGCCTTTTCCAGCTCCTCCACATGACCCGGTTCATCCTGGCTGGACTTTGATGGTTGACCTGGACGTTGGCTCACGTTCAGCATGACGAGAAGGTGCCACATTCAACTGGACCTCTCGTCAGCGCTCATCAGAACTCGGGTTCATTTGACTTTTGTCAGTCAGAACTGTTCCTCAGTGGACCCTCACAGCCGGAGCCTCCTGGATGAGAGGTGAGACCTGCTCCAGAACCTGTTCCAAAACCTGTTCCAAAACCTGTTCCAGAACCTCGCACAGCCACGAGTCGCAGCACTGGTTCCGTGCACCATTAAAAGATACAGCGCTATAAATACATATTAATATTATTACTGTTTGTATGAAAGAAGGGAGGAGCGATCGGTGCACGATAAAACGGAATAAAGTCACTAAAATAAGAGTGATGAAAGGGATCCGCGGGTGGGATCCGCGGGTGGGATCTGCGGGTGGGATCTGCGGGTGGGATCCGCGGGTGGGATCTGCTGGTGGGATCTGCAGGTAAAGCTGATCTATTTTCCGTTGAGCTCAGTTTGACACATTTGCTCGCCGCTTCCTTCCTCCCGCCTGAAGCGCACTGCGCATGCGCGAGCGCCACCATCCACCTCCGCCTTCAGCTCAACCGACGCCGCTCTCGGACCGCGACCTGGCGGCGACCATCCCGTCACGTCTCCGCACGCCGCAGCTCTCCGGCCGCAGCTGCTCTGACTTCGGTCTTTGGCAGCACGATCCCGGCCTGTAGGGGGGGGGGAACCGGCCGCCTTCGCTCGACGCAGTCGGTGCGCTGTCGGCTGCTCGGAGCGGAGCGGAGCGGAGCAACCGACGGCTGGGAGCTGCGTTTGAAGCGTTCAGTCAACATCCGAGCTCTCCTTCCACCTTCAGTCGGACCATTGTTCGGTTCTGAGCCGCTGCGGTGGGGCCGCGCGGCGCGGCGGCTGTCTGACCGCAGGTGGATGGCCGCGTCCACCCCGCAGCCGCCGCAGCTCCGCTCCGCTCGGACCCGCGACAACAGACAGGCTGCGTGAAGCAGCACAGCCGCATCATGCTCCCAGGGGTCGGCGTGTTCGGCACGAGCCTGACCGCGCGGGTCATCGTGCCGCTGCTGAAGCACGAGGGCTTCGCCGTCAAAGCGCTGTGGGGCCGCACGCAGGAGGAGGCGGAGGAGCTGGCCCAGGAGATGGACGTGCCCTTCTACACGAACCGCATCGACGACGTGCTGCTGCACCAGGACGTGGACCTGGTCTGCATCAACCTGCCGCCGCCTCTCACGCGCCAGATCGCGGTCAAAACGCTGGGTGAGTGAGGCTCGTGCAGCTGTGCGGGAGGGATGCTGCGGCCTGGGCCGCGGTGTGCGTGCGTGCGTGTGCGTGTGCGTGTGGTGGGGGTGCATGCTGCACCAGTGATGAGGTCCAAGTGCTTCTGTGGACCTGGCCCTCGTTAGCATCTGGTGTCGCCCAGGAGAGGAGACGCCAGGAGGTTCTCGTCCAAATCTGGGACCCTGCAGCTGGTCCTGGTGGATCCCACTGACCCCCCAAGGACCACAGCTCTGCTCTGATTGGTCACCTGGAAAGATTCTACCAGATCCTTGGAGGTGTCTGGGGGCCCTGCAGGTGTCTGAGGGCCCAGCAGGTGTCTGGGGGCCCTGCAGGTGTCTGAGGGCCCAGCAGGTGTCTGGGGGCCCAGCAGGTGTCTGGGGGCCCTGAAGGTGTCTGGGAGCCCTGCAGGTGTCTGGGGGCCCTGAAGGTGTCTGGGGGCCCAGCAGGTGTCTGGGGGCCCTGAAGGTGTCTGGGGGCCCAGCAGGTGTCTGGGGGCCCTGCAGGTGTCTGAGGGCCCTGAAGGTGTCTGGGGGCCCAGCAGGTGTCTGAGGGCCCAGCAGGTGTCTGGGGGCCCTGAAGGTGTCTGGGGGCCCTGAAGGTGTCTGGGGGCCCAGCAGGTGTCTGGGGGCCCTGCAGGTGTCTGGGGGCCCTGAAGGTGTCTGGGGGCCCAGCAGGTGTCTGAGGGCCCAGCAGGTGTCTGGGGGCCCTGAAGGTGTCTGGGGGCCCTGAAGGTGTCTGAGGGCCCAGCAGGTGTCTGGGGGCCCTGAAGGTGTCTGGGGGCCCTGAAGGTGTCTGGGGGCCCAGCATGTGTTCCAGCTCTGTGTGGCCCCATCTGTTAGCAACAGCGCCATTAGGATGGCACAGACTTGTCTGTAATGCCAACGATCTTTTGTGTCTGTGCTCCACACTCAACGTCTGTGCTGCACACTCAGAGTGTCAGTGCTGCACACTCAGAGTGTCAGTGCTGCACACTCAGTGTCTGTGCTGCACACTCAGAGTGTCAGTGCTGCACACTCAGTGTCTGTGCTGCACACTCAGAGTGTCAGTGCTGCACACTCAGTGTCAGTGCTGCACACTCAGTGTCTGTGCTGCACACTCAGAGTGTCAGTGCTGCACACTCAGTGTCAGTGCTGCACACTCAGTGTCTGTGCTGCACACCTAGAGGGGTCCACAGACGTCGGTTGTGTTTGATAGCCAGCTGTATGAAACAGCTGAATTTATTATTCAGATTCTTTATGCGCAGCCAAACAATATAAAGCTCAAAAACAGGTGGATCCATCTTAACGGAACCGACCTGGGACCTGAGGTGGTGCTGGTTCTGGCTCGGTCCAAACCTGCCGTCACCGGGGTGTGTGAAGGTCGTAGGAAGACTTGAACATGTGACCCTCCAGCAGACGGACGCACAAACACAGACGAGTCCTCACTCGTCTCCTGGTTCTGGTTAATGTGGCGCCGACGGACCTTCTGGGCCCACCGTCATGGTGGTGATCCATGTGATCGACTGTCTGATCCAAGTGATCGACTGTCTGATCATGTGATCAACTCTGATCCATGTGATCGACTGTCTGATCCATGTGATCGACTCTCTGATCCATGTGATCGACTCTGATCCATGTGATCGACTCTCTGATCCATGTGATCGACTCTGATCACATGGCGGCGCCGTTCTCACCTTCTCAGTGAATCTGGGGAGGCTGCAGTAGTGGCATTCATGCTAATGCTAATGCTAATGCTAATGAGCGTACCCGTCACACATGATCTGCAGGTTCAAGGCGTAAACCTGTCGGTCTTGTTGAGCCTCTATTACTTTCCTTAGTCAAATACTTTACACACACACGCACACACACGCACACACGCACACGCACACACACGCACACACACACACACACAGTAAAAGGATTCCTTGAGCCTTTTTAATAGATTTGCTGGTTCTGCTGCAGATCTTCAGATCAGGGATCCACTGGATCAGGAGGCGTCTCCTGTCAGGTGAACCATGTTTGTCAGAAGGTGTTTAGCAAGGCCCCCCTCCCCCCCCCCACCCCCCACCCCTCCCCCCACACGCTGTGGTTTCCTCCCAGTGACGAGCACATTCCGTGGAAAGAGGCACAACCACAACCTACACTGCTGTGACGTGTGTGTGTGTGTGTGTGTGTGGGGGGGGGGGGGGGGGGGGGGTTGCATCACGGCACACTCTTGCAACACTTTCAGCTCCACTCAAGATGAGACGTGGGGGGGGGGGGGGGTTCTTCCTGTAAACATTTATTATATATCAAAGTCTTTATTACACAAGGACGAACATGAGTAGAGTCTGGCCCCCAGAAACCTGCTGGGCCCCCAGAGACCTGCTGGGCCCCCAGAAACCTGCTGGGCCCCCAGAGACCTGCAGGGCCCCCAGACACCTGCAGGGCCCTCAGACACCTGCTGGGCCCTCAGACACCTGCTGGGCCCTCAGAGACCTGCAGGGCCCCCAGACACCTGCAGGGCCCCCAGACACCTGCAGGGCCCCCAGAAACCTGCAGGGCCCCCAGACACCTCCAGGGCCCCCAGACACCTGCTGGGCCCCCAGACACCTGCAGGGCCCCCAGACACCTGCTGGGCCCCCAGACACCTGCAGGGCCCCCAGACACCTGCAGGGCCCTCAGACACCTGCTGGGCCCTCAGACACCTGCTGGGCCCCCAGACACCTGCTGGGCCCCCAGACACCTGCAGGGCCCCCAGACACCTGCAGGGCCCCCAGAGACCTGCTGGGCCCCCAGACACCTGCTGGGCCCTCAGACACCTTCAGGGTCTGTTTGAGCATTTATGAGCAATGTTGCAAAAGCAAAGTTGAGGCTGCATTTGAACATCCAACATGGAAGATTGAGCACGTTAATAGCATGTTAATAGCATGTTAATAGCATGTTAATAGCATGTTAATAGCGCGTTAATAGCACGTTAATAGCGCGTTAATAGCACGTTAATGGCACGTTAATAGCGCGTTAATAGCACGTTAATAGCATGTTAATAGCGCGTTAATGGCACGTTAATAGCACGTTAATAGCATGTTAATAGCGCGTTAATGGCATGTTAATAGCATTTATAACGTTCGTCAATAGAAACAAGCAGGAAGTTGCTTCTTTTTGATGAACATCTGCTTCAGGACCACAATGTTCTGCAGGATTCGGGTCTTTGGGTCAGAATTTCCACATTCACGTTGCCGTGACTGCTCCCATAGAGCCGTGCTTGTTTTCATCCTCACACACACACACACACACACACACACACACACACACACACACATCCATTAGTATGCTAATGACAGTCTGCGAGAGTGTGTGTGGGGGGGGGGCTTGACGTTTCCTTGTTTGTGTTAGCTGGGGGGGGGGGGCAGTCCTGCTGAAGTTAGCATTCCTGGAGGAGACCTGAGGGGGGGTCCTCTCCAAACTCCCCCTTCAACTCCCACTTTTCTGTTACCAAGTGAACTTTGAGCTGCTGGAAAGGAAGTGGCCCTGGGATCATCCTGGGATCTCCCTTGGATCATCCTGGGATCATCCTGGGATCTTCCTGGGATCATCCTGGGATTATAATCCTGGGAATTATCTCCAGCTAATGGGAAACATGCGAATGGAGCCACATTTGTGACACAGTCCCTGTAGTTCAGAATCAGCTGATCAGTAATGATGCTTAATTAGTAATGATGCTTAATTAGTAATGATGCTTAATTAATGATGCTTAATTAATGCTGCGATCATTCCCAACCTGCATCCTCCCAGGATCCACAGTCCGACTCAGGAAACGGACTTGGACGAGGAAATATGAAGGTTGAGATCCAGGTAGTTTTCCCTGTCAACTGGACTGGGTTTCACCTTCTATCCAGAAGGGTTCTTCGGTTCTGAACTCGCTGGGCAGAGCAGCACAGCAGAGCAGCACATAGCACAGCAGAGCAGCACAGCAGAGCAGCACAGCAGAGCAGAGCAGCACAGCAGAGCAGCACATAGCACAGCAGAGCAGCACATAGCACAGCAGAGCAGAGCAGCAGCATGCAGAGTAGCAGAGCAGCACAGCAGCAGAGCAGCACAGCAGCATGCAGAGCAGCACAGCAGAGCAGCATGCAGAGCAGCACAGCAGAGCAGCACATAGCACAGCAGAGCAGCACATAGCACAGCAGAGCAGAGCAGCAGCATGCAGAGTAGCAGAGCAGCACAGCAGCAGAGCAGCACAGCAGCATGCAGAGTAGCAGCAGAGCAGCACAGCAGCACATAGCACAGCAGAGCAGCACAGCAGCAGAGCAGCACAGCAGAGCAGCACAGCAGCACATAGCACAGCAGAGCAGCACAGCAGCAGAGCAGCACAGCAGAGCAGCACAGCAGCACATAGCACAGCAGAGCAGCACAGCAGAGCAGCACAGCAGCACATAGCACAGCAGAGCAGCACAGCAGCACATAGCACAGCAGAGCAGCACAGCAGCACAGCAGCACAGCAGCACATAGCACAGCAGAGCAGCACAGCAGCAGAGCAGCACAGCAGATCCTCCCGGCCCTGCAGCATCAGGGGACCAAGCTGCTGGTCCTGTTGGACACAGCTCTGCTGGAGGTTCTGCTCCACGACGCTGTCCCACCGGGCCTGCAGCTGTGCTGCCGTTAGCTGAGCAGCACCATTTGGGACTGGGAGCTGAGGCCTCCTGGAGGAACCATCACGCTTTAGTGTCACACGACACGCTTCCCATGTTTGTTAGGCTGTTGTGAGGACCTCCTCTAGTTCCCTGGGGACAAGAGATCCCCTCAGAGACCCCCTCAGAGACCCCCTCAGAGACCCCCTCAGAGATCCCCTCAGAGACCCCCTCAGATATCCCCTCAGAGATCCCCTCAGTGATCCCCTCAGAGACCCCCTCAGAGACCCCCTCAGAGAACCTCTCAGAGACCCTCTAGAATATGAGATCCCCTCAGAGACCCCCTCAGAGATCCCCTCAGTGATCCTCTCAGAGATCCCCTCAGTGATCCCCTCAGAGATCCCCTCAGAGATCCTCTCAGAGACCCTCTAGAATATGAGATCCCCTCAGAGATCCCCTCAGAGACCCCCTCAGAGATCCCCTCAGTGATCCCCTCAGAGACCCCCTCAGAGATCCCCTCAGAGATCCCCTCAGTGATCCCCTCAGAGACCCCCTCAGAGACCCCCTCAGAGATCCCCTCAGAGATCCCCTCAGTGATCCCCTCAGAGACCCCCTCAGAGACCCCCTCAGAGAACCTCTCAGAGACCCTCTAGAATATGAGATCCCCTCAGAGACCCCCTCAGAGATCCCCTCAGTGATCCTCTCAGAGATCCCCTCAGTGATCCCCTCAGAGATCCCCTCAGAGATCCTCTCAGAGACCCTCTAGAATATGAGATCCCCTCAGAGATCCCCTCACAGATCCTCTCAGAGATCCTCTAGAATATGAGATCCCCTCAGAGACCCTCTAGAATATGAGATCCCCTCAGAGATCCCCTCACAGATCCCCTCAGAGATCCCCTCACAGATCCTCTCAGAGATCCTCTAGAATATCGTGGCTGATGAAAATGGACCGGACGTTTTCAGAGGTGATCCGCAGCACCAAGCCCAGGTGGTGCTACTTGATTCTACTGATCCATCCATCTGCCAGTGTTGGAGAGGCTTCTGGAGCTTCTGGAACGTGGGCGGGGCCGTGCTTGGAGTTCAGGCTCCTCCCACCTAGCGTGGTGCAGTAGCAGCTAGAGCTAGCATGCAGCTTTGGTTAGCTGAGGCGGCAGATTAGACCTTCTAGATGACGGCTCGGCCGACTCAGCACCCGCCCGTGGGCCGGAGCGCCGCTCGGCACGCGCTGGTGTGGCGCTCCGTTACGGCTGAGAGCGTGCACAGGTCCTGGAGAGTGGGAGGGGGTCCAGAGAGCTCCTCAGAACTGGGTCACAGGGATTAATTTCCTGGCCCAGCCCCTGGAAGCTAATGGCAGATTAGCATTCCCACTCAGCCTCTCCGCCCTTCACAAAGCAGCCAGGAATGAAGCCGAGCCGCCATCCTGCACCTCCGGGCTCTTCTCCGGACAAAACAGGAATATTCTGACCCGACAAGTTCAAATCCAGTCTCTTTTTACCACCATCACAGCTGGTTTATCTCATTTAGAACTGGAGCTTTTCCAGTATTCGGAGGAACTGAGCTTTGGGAACGTTCATCCTGCTTCAGTGCGGATGAAACCTGCTCTGGAGTCTTTTCTGGGAAAGCTTGAACTCATCGCTCACTTCATGGCACTGTTCCTGATGTACATTATGGTCTGTTTTGGGTAATAGAGGGAACTGCGCTCTCTTCATGCTATTGATGTAGCTGCTAGCAAAGGGTGAACAAGTTCACGTTGGTCTCGATTCACTTCCGGACGGCGGCTCCAGGCCACGTTCCTTCATCATCTTTGCCTGATTGATGCTCTGTTCTCTTCTCCTCCTCTTCAGATGTTCCTCCCATGCTTAGTTGCCACTTGTCTCTGTTCTCTTACATGAGGAATTGGGAAAAACGTCATCTGCGACCGAACCGCGACGCCTCTGGACGCCTTCCGGATGATGTCAGCCGCCCAGTACTACCCCAAGTTGCTGAGCATCATGGGGAATGTGCTGCGTTTCTTGCCAGCCTTTGTCCGGATGAAGGAGCTGTTGGAGGAAGGCTTTGTTGGGGAGCTGCTGGTGTGTGAGGCCCAGGTAGGACGCTGATGTTCCTTCACACATGGTTCTGCAGCAGTGGCCTGAACGTACGGAATTCTAGGGCGTTCCATCTTTCCGGAAGCTGAGGTCTGATGTCTTTCCCCACAGGTCCACGGTGGAAGCCTCCTGGGGAAGAAGTACAACTGGAGCTGCGATGACCTGATGGGCGGAGGAGGGCTCCACTCCGTGGGCAGCTACATCATCGACCTGCTGACCTTCCTGACCGGCCAGCGCGCCACCAAGGTCCACGGCTTCCTGAAGACCTTCGTCAAGCAAACGGACCACATCCGCGGCATCCGTCAGATCACCAGTGACGACTTCTGCACCTTCCAGATGGTCCTGGAGGGGGGCGCCTGCTGCACCGTGACGCTCAACTTCAACGTCCCCGGGGAGTTCAGGCAGGAGGTCACCGTTGTGGGCGCCGCCGGCAGGTTAACGGTTCTGGGGACGGATCTGTACGGGCAGAAGAACTGTGGGGGGGCGGCAGCCGGTCCAGAGCTGCTGCTGAAGGACGCCACCCCTCTGGAGAAGGCCTCGCTGCCCGAGAAGGCCTTCAGCGACATCCCTTCGCCCTATCTCACCGGAACCATCCGCATGATCCAGGCCGTGCGGGAGGCCTTCCAGGACCAGGACGATCGGAGGACGTGGGACGGGAAGCCTCTGACCATGGCGGCCACTTTTGAAGACTGTCTTTCTGCTCTTTGTGTGGTGGATAGCATCAAGAGGTCCAACCAGTGTGGAGAGTGGCAGAACGTTGTGGTGATGACAGAGGAACCGGAGATCAGCCCGGCCTACTTGATCAGCGAGGCCATGCGGAGGAGCCGGATGTCTCTCTACTGTTGACGGTGGCCCACCTGCAGAAGGTCGCTGTCCTCTGGATCTGCTCCGGAGGACAGGCCACAGAGTCTGGAGGCCACGACAAGGAGGCAGCTGCAGCCGTGATCCACACCAACCTGGATCTCCAACCTGGATCTCCAACCTGGATCTCCAACCTGGATCTCCAACCTGGATCTCCAACCTCCTGGACGTCCACACAGGGACAAAACGGCGTCTCTCTGACAAACGTTCTGCTGTAAATGTTTGATCCCCTCATGTTTGAGTGTTTATCCGCTTCAGTCTGATTTTTTAAGCTAAACTGAGACACAAAGCTGGTTGGTTAAGATGGAGCCTGGCTGGTTAAGATGGAGCCTGGCTGGTTAAGCTGGAGCCTGGCTGGTTAGGCTGGAGCCTGGTTGGTTAAACTGGAGCCTGGTTGGTTAAGATGGAGCCTGGTTGGTTAAGATGGAGCCTGGCTGGTTAAGATGGAGCCTGGCTGGTTAAGATGGAGCCTGGTTGGTTAAGCTGGAGCCTGGTTGGTTAAGATGGAGCCTGGCTGGTTAGGCTGGAGCCTGGCTGGTTAAGCTGGAGTCTGGCTGGTTAAGCTGGAGCCTGGCTGGTTAAGATGGAGCCTGGCTGGTTAAGCTGGAGTCTGGCTGGTTAAGCTGGAGCCTGGCTGGTTAAGATGGAGCCTGGCTGGTTAAGCTGGAGCCTGGTCTCCTGGTCTTCTAGGGTCCTCACCATCCGTCTGTCTTTGTCTTCAGCCTTGAACAAATGCAATGTGAATCCTGACAGCAGGGGAATATTTTAGTTTGCTTTTAATTTATTCTTTTTAACCAAGTAATCCAGCCAAGGACGTCGGCTGGTGCGGTACCGGTGCATCATGTTGATGGACAGATGAGCTTAGAACCCAGTTCTTCTACATCTGTGAACATCTGGAGAATAAATCAATGCAGAAAACAACCAAAACAGTGAAGTGGTCCCTCGGACTGGTGGGTGGGTCACCGATGACCTCTGCTGACCATGAGCTGCAACCTTTGACCCCAGGTTCAACGTCTTCGTTTGAGCTGGAGGACGTGAGGTCGTCCCTTTTTAAGGCCTCTTCGTTCCCTCGAGTGACTCTAACGACTACGGAAACGTCCGGTTGTGTTGAGGAACAACGGCTCCATGTGGCTGCGCACGGTGACCTGTTTCTGCAGCATTATGGGAAATGTGCTGCGTTTCCCAGCTCTTCTCCTGCCCTCAACCGTCTCCAGCAACATCTGCTGCTGAATCCACTCAGATCCCAGATCAGAGATCTTCCTGCTGGGGGAACGTTTCAGCTTCCTTTAGGGAGGAGAAGCTGCCTTCGTTGCGTCTCCACCTGTGTGTTCCGGTTCCTCGCTGCTGTTCAACGTGGACGTTAATGAGCTCAGGAAGGTCTCGCAGTTGAGAGGAGTGTTGTTGAACAGCAGGGGGCGCTGCTCTGGCACCGCTGTGTCTCCGGTGGCCTAGAAGGTCAACAGAACGCCCCAAAACTGAGCCGCTCAAAGGTTCCTGGAACCTGCTGGTGGAGCAAGATCTCTGTTCCACACCCGTGTTTGCATTAAAGTCTGGAACCAATGACGAGTTTCACACTTTGATCTGTTATCAAAGGCGAATTTGTTACAATAGGACGTGGAACGTGACGGTTGGACCCTTCTGCTTCTCCAGGTAGGGTCGCGTTCACCTTCTGGACCAGCAGATGTTGAGACTGCAGGTCTGCTCGGAGCCTTTCTGGTGGCTTTAGCAGCACTTTTCAGCACTGACGGCTCTTTGCTTCCTTGTTGAGAGGCTTCATTTCTTCCAAACATGGCACCAACGTCTCTTTCTGGCGTCTCTACTTTTATTTGTGGCTCTGAAAGTAAAGAGGTTGACGGCCAATAAATGGGTGGTCGTGAGGACCCGTCTGGGAGCCCCAACATCTCCTCCATCTCCTCACCAGAGACCCAGCAACTCACAGTCGACTCGCTGAGTCAGATCAACATCAGCAAACCTCCTCTGTGCTCTCAGGTTCTGGCCGACAGGAGATCGAGACATGTTCCTCAACAACAGAGCCTGTTACCGAGCAACCGGGAGCCAAATGCCGAGCTTATCTCCTTTGTCATCTGTGCTGATCGGCTTGACTGTTTCATTTTCTCACGCTGAGTTTTGCTGCGTCTCCGGTTTTAACCTGGACTGAAGCTCTCTGCTTCTTCTCATCAAGTCCATCTAAAGTTCTCCCAGAACAATGCAAAAGCTCCTTCAGTGTTGTGCCTGTATGCAGTAACGTGTGTGTGCGTGTGTGTGTGTGCGCGCGTGTGTGTGTGTGTGTGTGTGTGTGTGTGTGTGTGTGTGCATCGACTGACTGTGGCACCATTCAGATTTCCTGTCCACAAGGTCAGTGGCCACCAGAGGACTGTGGAGTCTGACGTAACCATGACTCAGCGTTTTACCATTCCTCACCTGCAGGGTGTGTGCGTGTATGTGTGCGTGTGTGTGCGTGTGTGCGTGTGTGCGTGTGTGTGCGTGTGTGCGTGCATCATTCAGCTTCCGCACTTGTGAAATGCAGTTTGTGTAAATTAAAGCAGTTTACATCCAGAAAGGCCTCTGATCTTATATCGTGCTTATTGTTAGAAAATTGATCATGTAATTAAATGATTTGGGAAAAACAGCAGCTTTCACTTCAGAACGAGTGTTGCCTCATCGTGTATGAAAAGGAACTTTACACATCAATATTTGTAAGATTAGTTTCAGACCTAAAACACATTATTTTACATCAAAAATGTAAAACAGTTAAAACTAAATGAAATGCACATGACAAAATTTGAGATCAACTAATTGGAATACTTTTATATTTATAGACAAAATGATGGAAAAATCCACGTTTGCTCGATTAATTGTATTTAAGGGCTACAGCGACCCCTTCTGGCGTGCGCGGGTAGTGCACCACACCTATCTATGTAGGAGCTGTATGTATAGACTCTATACATACAGTCTCATATTGGTCCCGTCAATTAATCCAGGCTAAAACTTTAGCAGAAGCCCTAAATCAAAAGCTAGACAACCAGATTATATGAGTTTCAGTATAAAATTAAAGGGAATACTTAAACTGGGCATTTTTATGACATCATCATTGAGCAAAGATAAAGTCGGAATGATTTCAAAATCATCTCCTCTGATTTCAAAATCAGAGGAGAAAATGACACCAGTCTGAAAATGTGATAAATTTAAATTAGCTTTCGCTCCGTTAATGATATACTGAGTATATGTATATACAATAATATATACTGGTATACTGAGTATATATATATATACTATAATATATTACTGATATACTGAGTATATATACTGTATATACTATAACATATACTGGTATATTACTGGTATACTGAGTATATATATATACAATAATATATACTGGTATATTACTGGTATACTGAGCATATATATATACAATAATATATACTGGTATATTACTGATACTGAGCATATATATATACTATAACATATACTGGTATATTACTGGTATACTGAGCATATATATATACAATAATATATACTGGTATATTACTGATACTGAGCATATATATATACTATAATATATACTGGTATACTGAGCATATATATATACTATAACATATACTGGTATATTACTGATACTGAGCAGGAAGAGGGAGGGACAACGGCAGGAGAAAGAACATCATGTGTGTTTAAACTGGATCATGTGCTTCACTGAGGGCTCAGAACTCAGCGGGTCGGAACAACGTGTGGATCCTTTATGTTCTGATGGGTCGATGATGGTGCCGCTCCCAGCAGATGGTGGAACCTTCAGCACAGGTGAAGCCAGGAGATCCTGATCCTGTGTGGAGAGCATCGTGGGTCTGCTGGAGCCTGATGTTCTCCTGGAGCCTGATGTTCTCCTGGAGCCTGATGTTCTCCTGGAGCCTGATGCTCTCCTGGAGCCTGATGTTCTCCTGGAGCCTGATGCTCTCCTGGAGCCTGATGCTCTCCTGGAGCCTGATGCTCTCCTGGAGCCTGATGCTCTCCTGGAGCCTGATGTTCTCCTGGAGCCTGATGTTCTCCTGGAGCCTTCTGGCTGCCAGTTCCTGGCAGGGCCCTAAATGGCACCTTGCTCACGGGTACCCCGGCAGTGCTCCGAAGGGCTTCTGGCACCTTCCATGTTTTGTCTGCCCCGGGGCTCGAACCGGCAACCCTCCGCTCCTCAGCCCAGCTCTCCACGGAGATCCTGGAAGAGTCTCATCCCGACCACTGGAGCCCGGATTTCTGGGAAATGAAGATCTCCCGATGACCACATGGACGAACAACGCCCGGAGGCGCGTCCCACGTGACCCTGTAGCCCCGCCCATCCCGCAACATGTGAGTCCTTCCTCCGCTTCTCCCTCATCTTCTAGCGGTTCCTCAGCCCAGCGAGGGAGACACCGGCCTCCGAGTGTGTGTGTGTGTGTGTAACAAGGTTCCGAATAACGTTGAATCGACTGTGCTGAAATTGTTGATCTGGAACTTTTGGAAGCGACACTCGCTCATTTCCCTCTCCCGATGCTCCGCAGCTGTTCTAGACCAGAGAAGCGCTCCCGAACCAGGACCTGAGCCCGGCTGGACCGAACCCTAACCCTAAGCCATCCAACCATCGCGACATGGCGGACGCGGCGGAGACCTGCATCAAGGTGGTGTGTCGCTTCCGGCCGCTCAACAGCTCCGAGCTGGCCCGGGGGGACAAGTACATCCCCAAGTTCCAGGGAGAGGACTGCGTCCAGATCGGGGTGAGCTGCTCCGCTCTTTCTGTTCCCGGTCCACAGGTGCGTCTGCGCACCCCCCCATGGTCTCCTTTTTGAATTGATGTGATATTTCTGTCTTCAGGCAGGAACATGTCCCCCTTTTACTCCCAGATCAATCTGCGTTTTTAGGAGTTTGTGAATTTTAAAGTCAAGCCTTTAAATCTTCGACACCGTTTTTTAGGCACTTTTCCAACCAGTCATCTTTCATTGATCTCAAAGTTCACATCCATAAAAACAAGATGTCCCCTGATGCTCGTGACCTCTAAAAATGAACATGAGAATGAATGGCTGCTTTGTTTGGAGCCTCTGACTCCAGTCACGGCTTCACAGATGATCAGAGCCTCTCGGAGGGGAACCAGCATCTTACTGGGAACCGTTCATTGGTCGCGACTCCATCAGAGGAACGAAGGCTCAAGGTTCCTCACAGCATGAAGCTTCCATGAAGCACGCTTTCATTTCCTTTCTTCTTCTCATCCAGGATTCATCCTGCTGCCTTCATCTTCTCATTTCCATGCTCTGGGAGAAGCATCCTGGTTCACATGCTTTTCATGACCTTTAACCTAAAGCTTTTCGACATGTTTGGTGTCCTTTTACTGGAGCTGAAATATTATATGTGAAATATTAGCATGAGAAAAGAAGAAAGATAGCTCATCTTTTACTGCTAAGGAGAGCGTAGCGCTGTGGGGCTCTTGGCTGTGGTCAGCGCCCCCTGCTGGAAACCGGATTAGCTATTAGCTTCATAACTTTATTCGATGAAACCAATACGCACCTTGAATCTGTGGCGTTAATGAAAGAGGCTAATGACCTAGCAACTGTGGTAACATTCCTCCATGGAGGGTGTAAAGGTGGCACCAAGTTTTTCCTCTCCCGTGCTAACGATGCTAATTTCCTCTCAGCCAAAGAAGGATTAGCAGGACACGTCGAGAGACCAGGGGATGAGGGGCTCTACTCCGGTGTGGTTGGGGGGGGGGCACGTTTAGCTCATCCTGAAGAGGCTGGAACCAGTATGATCTGGCCACTGGGCTCTGGTCTCTTGTCCTGATTTCAATCGTTTAGATGTTTTTTCCATTAAACTATCTGAATTTGCGAGGAGCGCTGAAGCTCACCCCAGGTTCTCACCTCAATCCTTCACAAACTGGGATGTTTGGTGCTTTGACTGGTCGTGAGGAGCTCCACCGGAGGACTGGGGAGCAGGTAGATGCAGCTCGATACAACGAAGAGGAACTCGCTGGGACCGGCTCAAGGTTAGCTAAAGTCACCAGGGCAGGGGGGTCGACCCTGCCTGTGTTGGGGAAGGCGGGTTTAGACCCACGAGGTCTGGAAGAGGCGGTGGGGGAGGATCCCTTCCTGGCTCAGAAAGAGGAGCCACCTGCCCATCTGGTGCAGGCAGACGTGGGGTGGGGGCATAAGGTGACCCTGACCCCGCACCCTCACCCTCACCCTCACCCTCACCCTCACCCTCACCCTAACCCTCACCCTCACCCTCACCCTCACCCTCACCCTCACCGTAACATGGATGGGATCAACGGATGGGCCCCCGGCCCTGCAAACACCAACATGTGGTGGGGGCCCTCCATGTGTAGGTGTGTAGGCCACCAGCCCACCCTCAGGATCATGGCTGGAACCCATAATATCCCATAATAGCCCCAAGTTTAATGGATGCAACATGGGTGCAGAACTAATGGTTAAAATATGGAAAGGCGCTACAGACGCCTCCCAATAAACATCCCATAGTTTTTATATGACCTGAATCTGGGATTAGAACCTCCTCTGGAAAAGGCCTCTATAGTTAACGGAGCTCCACATGTGTTGACACATCTGTCCGTGTTGTGTGTGTCCAGGGGAAGCCGTACTACTTTGACCGTGTGTTCCAGTCCAATACGACCCAGGAGCAGTTCTACAACGCTGTGGCGCAGAAGATTGTCAGAGGTGAGATCTGCTCCTCAGGCGTGTGGAGCAAAAGTCACGGGTTTGGGTCCCGCAGCAGCGTTAAACCTGACAGTGTTCCAGCAAATACCTGGAACAAACGAGGCAAAATGAACTCTGATAATGTTCCTACATAGAATCTTCTTGTGGCGACTGCCTCATTCATCACATGCTAACGTGACATGCTAACGTGACATGCTAACGTGACATGCTAACGTGACATGCTAACGTGACATGCTAACGTGACATGCTAACGTTTCTTTGCTCTGATGTCTGCAGATGTTCTCGAAGGCTACAATGGGACCATATTTGCCTACGGACAGACGTCCTCAGGCAAAACGCACACGATGGAGGTAACCGCCAACGTGCGCTGGTGCTGCTCGTGCGGAGGGCGCTGAACTGTGCCTTTCTGTTTCACTGAAGGGGAAACTTCACGACCAAAACATGATGGGTGTCATTCCCAGAATTGTTCAGGACATCTTCAACTACATTTACTCCATGGACCAGAACCTGGAGTTTCATATCAAGGTGAGTCAGACAAATGCTAGAGGTTCCAGAAAAGCCCAGCTGGCACATCTGACCTGACATCTGCTCTGCAGGTCTCATACTTCGAAGTCTATTTGGATAAAATCAGGGATCTGCTGGACGGTAGGTCTCAGGTGTCTCAGGTTCCTCAGGTTCCTCAGGTTCCTCAGGTGTCTCAGGTGTCTCAGGTTCCTCAGGTTCCTCAGGTTCCTCAGGTTCCTCAGGTGTCTCAGGTGTCTCAGGTTCCTCAGGTTCCTCAGGTGTCTCAGGTTCCTCAGGTTCCTCAGGTTCCTCAGGTGTCTCAGGTTCCTCAGGTTCCTCAGGTTCCTCAGGTGTCTCAGGTTCCTCAGGTTCTTCAGGTGTCTCAGGTTCCTCAGGTTCCTCAGGTTCCTCAGGTGTCTCAGGTTCCTCAGGTTCCTCAGGTTCCTCAGGTGTCTCAGGTTCCTCAGGTTCCTCAGGTTCCTCAGGTTCCTCAGGTGTCTCAGGTTCCTCAGGTTCCTCAGGTTCCTCAGGTTCCTCAGGTTCCTGCTCCTGGTCCTCCACCAGGTCTTTTCCTGACTCCTTTTCTCTGCTGCAGTAACAAAAACCAACCTGCCCGTGCACGAGGACAAGAACAGGGTTCCCTACGTTAAGGTGAGATCTTGGGAACCCTTCTCCACATCCATCAGCTCACCCCAGCCAGTGTTAATGCGTGTGCACGAGCGTGTGCACGCAGCAGTGAGGCGCTGTGCTGTGGTGTAGCTGGACCCGGCCTGCAGGCAGCACGCCGCTCACCCTTGTGATTCTGTGTGTCCGCAGGGCGCCACCGAGCGCTTTGTGTGCAGCCCCGACGAGGTCATGGAAACCATCGAGGAAGGCAAGAACAACCGGAGCGTGGCTGTCACAAGTGAGTGCTGACACTGGCCCCGCCCCACTGAGGCGCCTCGCGTGGCCCCGCCCTCACTGAGGCGCCTCGCGTGGCCCCGCCTTCACTGAGGCGCCTCGCGTGGCCCCGCCCTCACTGAGGCGCCTCGCGTGGCCCCGCCTTCACTGAGGCGCCTCGCATAGCCCCGCCCCCACTGAGGCGCCTCGCATGGCCCGGCCTTCACTTGGCCCCGCCTTCACTTGGCCCCACCTTCACTTGGCCCCACCTTCACTGAGGCGCCTCACATGGCCCCGCCCTCACTGAGACGGCTCACATGGCCCCACCTCACGTGGCCCCGCCTCACGTGGCCCCGCCCTCACTGAGACGGCTCACATGGCCCTGCCTCACGTGGCCCCGCCCTCACGTGGCCCCGCCCTCACGTGGCCCCGCCTCACGTGGCCCCGCCTTCACTGAGGCGCCTCGCGTGGCCCCGCCCTCACTGAGGCGCCTCGCGTGGCCCCGCCTTCACTGAGGCGCCTCGCATGGCCCCGCCCCCACTGAGGCGCCTCGCATGGCCCGGCCTTCACTTGGCCCCGCCTTCACTTGGCCCCACCTTCACTTGGCCCCACCTTCACTGAGGCGCCTCACATGGCCCCGCCCTCACTGAGACGGCTCACATGGCCCCACCTCACGTGGCCCCGCCTCACGTGGCCCCGCCCTCACTGAGACGGCTCACATGGCCCTGCCTCACGTGGCCCCGCCCTCACGTGGCCCCGCCCTCACGTGGCCCCGCCTCACGTGGCCCCGCCTCACATGGCCCCGCCCTCACCGAGGCGCCTCACATGGCCCCACCTCACGTGGCCCCGCCTCACGTGGCCCCGCCCTCACGTGGCCCCGCCCTCACGTGGCCCCGCCTCACGTGGCCCCGCCCTCACATGGCCCCGCCCTCACCGAGGCGCCTCACATGGCCCCACCTCACGTGACCCCGCCTCACGTGGCCCCGCCCTCACTGAGACGGCTCACATGGCCCTGCCTCACGTGGCCCCGCCCTCACGTGGCCCCGCCCTCACGTGGCCCCGCCTCGCCCCATGAACCTTTTACAGTATATTAAGTGTATTAATTCACTTTGTATGTTGATATGACAACGTGGGAGGAGCCTGCTGGTGATGGAAAAATGAATCTGTGTGTGTCTGTGTGTGTGTGTGTGTGTGTGTGTGTGTCTGTGTGTGTGTGTGTGTGTGTGTGTGTGTGTGTGTGTCAGACATGAACGAGCACAGTTCCAGGAGTCACAGCATCTTCCTCATCAACATCAAGCAAGAAAACACTCAGACTGGACACAAGCTCACCGGCAAACTCTACCTGGTCGACCTGGCGGGGAGCGAGAAGGTGGGACGGCATCCTGCACGCTGCCCCCCCCCCTCCCTCTCCCCCTCCTCCCTCTCCCCCTCCTCCCCCCCCTCTCCTCTCTCTCTCCCTCTCCTCCCCCCCTCCTCCCTCCTCCTTCCCTCCCTCCCCCTGCCTCCCTCTCCTCTCTCTCCTCCCTCTCCTCCCCCCTCTCCTCCCTCTCTCTCCTCCCTCCCCCTCCCTCCCTCTCCTCCCTCTCTCTCCATCCCTCCCCCCTCCCTCCCTCCTCCCTCCCTTTCCTCCTCTCTCCCTCCCCCTGCCTCCCTCTCCTCTCTCCCTCCCCCCCTCTCCTCCCTCTCCTCCCCCCTCTCCTCCCTCCCTCCCAGTTTCCGATGTGATGACCTTATTTCTCAGGTGGGTAAAACTGGAGCTGAGGGAACGGTCCTGGATGAGGCCAAGATGATCAACAAGTCTCTGTCTGCTCTGGGAATCGTCATCGCAGCTCTGGCCGAGGGTTCGGTGAGACAGATGGGGGGGGTGAGGGAGAGGGGGGGGGTGAGGGAGGGGTGAGGGAGGGATGAGGGGGGTGAGGGAGAGATGAGGGAGGGATGAGGGAGAGATGAGGGAGGTGAGGGAGGGGTGAGGGAGGGATGAGGGAGAGATGAGGGGGGTGAGGGAGGGATGAGGGAGAGATGAGGGGGTGAGGGAGGGGTGAGGGAGAGATGAGGGAGAGATGAGGGGGGTGAGGGAGGGATGAGGGAGAGATGAGGGGGTGAGGGAGGGGTGAGGGAGAGATGAGGGAGAGATGAGGGGGGTGAGGGAGAGATGAGGGGGGTGAGGGAGGGATGAGGGAGAGATGAGGGGGGTGAGGGAGGGGTGAGGGAGGGATGAGGGGGGTGAGGGAGGTGAGGGAGGGGTGAGGGAGGGGGGGGGATGATGATGGATGGATGCAACCATTTTTTCCCAAAACAAGTGCTGACTGATGTTGAGGTCCTCATCTCTCTTCCTGCACCTCACGTGCACCCCCACGTGCACCCCCACGTGCACCCCCACGTGCGCCCCACGTGCACCTCACGTGCACCCCCACGTGCGCCCCCACGTGCGCCCCCTGCCAGAGCTACGTGCCGTACAGAGACAGTAAGATGACCAGAATCCTGCAGGACTCTCTGGGGGGGAACTGCCGGACCACCATGGTCATCTGCTGCTCCCCGTCCGCCTTCAACGACGCTGAGACCAGGTCCACTCTGCAGTTCGGCCAAAGGTATCCAGAGGGGGGCTAAACTGACCTTTGACCTTTGGTTCTATGAACAATTCAGCCTGATGACTGAAAGAGAGCAGAAGCCTAACTGGGGGGGGGCAGGATGTGAAGGTGACCGACTCCTTTGTGGCTCCGCAGGGCCAAAACGGTCAAAAACACCGTGACTCTGAACGTGGAGCTGACGGCAGAACAATGGAAGAACAAATGGGAGAAGGAGAAGGAGAAGAACAAGACGCTGAGGAACACGGTCGCCCTGCTGGAGACGGAGCTGAACCGCTGGAGGGGCGGTAAGGAGCCCAGCACATCCGCCCTGATCCGGGGTCAGGGTCCACCGCCCTGATCCGGGGTCAGGGTCCGCCGCCCTGATCCAGGGTCAGACAGACAGACAGACAGGCAGACGGACAGACAGGCAGGCAGGCAGGCAGACAGACAGACAGGCAGACAGACAGGCAGACAGACAGACAGGCAGGCAGGCAGGCAGACAGACAGACAGGCAGACAGACAGGCAGACAGACAGACAGGCAGACAGGCAGGCAGACGGACAGACAGGCAGACAGACAGGCAGGCAGACGGACAGACAGGCAGACAGACAGGCAGGCAGACAGGCAGACAGACAGGCAGAGAGACAGGCAGGCAGACAGGCAGACAGACAGACAGGCAGGCAGACAGACAGACAGGCAGGCAGACGGACAGACAGGCAGACAGACAGACAGACAGGCAGACGGACAGACAGACAGGCAGGCAGACAGACAGACAGACAGACAGGCAGACGGACAGACAGGCAGGCAGACAGACAGACAGACAGACAGACAGGCAGACGGACAGACAGGCAGACAGACAGACAGACAGGCAGACAGACAGACAGGCAGGCAGGCAGACGGACAGACAGGCAGGCAGACGGACAGACAGACAGACAGACAGGCAGGCAGACGGACAGACAGGCAGGCAGACGGACAGACAGACAGACAGACAGACAGGCAGGCAGACAGGCAGGCAGACAGGCAGACAGACAGGCAGACAGGCAGGCAGGCAGGCAGGCAGGCAGGCAGACAGACAGACAGACAGACAGACAGACAGACAGGCAGACAGACAGACAGACAGACAGACAGACAGACAGACAGACAGGCAGACAGACAGGCAGACAGGCAGGCAGACAGGCAGACAGACAGACAGGCAGACAGACAGGCAGACAGACAGGCAGGCAGACAGGCAGGCAGACAGGCAGACAGACAGACAGGCAGACAGGCAGGCAGACAGGCAGACAGACAGACAGGCAGACAGGCAGGCAGACAGGCAGACAGACAGACAGGCAGACAGACAGGCAGACAGACAGATAACCCTGCCCGTCTGCGCCCCCTACAGGCGAGAGCGTGCCAACAGACGAGCAGGTCGATAAGGAGAAGGCCAAGGCTGAGATCCAGTCCCTGGACACCACCCTCACCAACGATAAGCTGGCTCCAACCCCGGTTCTGAACTCTGTGCCTGGAGTCCAGCTCAACGGGGCAGAGAAGGAGAAGTACGAGTCGGAGATGGCCAAACTTTACAAAGAGCTGGACGACAAGGTGAACGAGACCTTCTCACCATCTTTGGTTTGACCAAATTCTGCAAAGTCGTTTCTCTTCTCCTCCTTCACTGTTAGGATGAAGAAATCAACCAGCAGTCACAACTGGTGGAGACGCTGAAGCAGCAGATGCTGGACCAGGAGGAGGTGAGGCAGTTCCTCCACCTGTGGGAGCAGGGTTAGGGTTAGATCCACGACGGATCTCCTGACCATCTCTGCCTCACCTTCATAGCTGCTGACATCATCTCAGCGTGACCACGACGTCCTGCAAACCGAACTGAACCGCCTGCTTGCTGAGAATGAAGCGTCCAAAGAGGAGGTGAAGGAGGTTCTGCAGGCCCTGGAGGAACTGGCTGTCAACTATGACCAGAAAAGCCAGGAGGTGGAGGACAAGGCCAGAGAGTTTGAAGCTCTCAGCGAAGAACTGAACGAAAAATCGGTACATCCAAATGTTCTGCTAGCGTGGTCCTGCTCCCTGCACCTGATGCTACGGCTCAGCTTCACAGGGAAGAACCTGAGATATAGAAAATGTCCGTCCTGTCCAGCACTGATGGGATGATTTTCCTGAGAATTGTGTGTCTCATCATTCGCCTCCAGAGCTCACTGGCATCCATCGACTCAGAACTTCAGAAGCTGAAGGAGATGACCAACCATCAGAGGAAGAGGGTCACGGAGATGATGTCGTCATTGCTCAAAGACCTGGCTGAGATCGGCATGGCCATCGGGAGCAATGACATTAAGGTGTACAGGCAAATCCCTTCACTTTTTCCTTTCATCTCCACTCCTGCAGGCAGGTGGAGGAGAGAACTTGAGCAACTGCTCAACATGAAACTTCCTGAACGGGAAACACGTTCAATAGAAACGCTGCTGCCCCGACAGGAGGCCTCTGTTGTTCTGAACTCGACCACAAGAGGGAGACAAACACACCCTTTGCTTTTGGTCGAACCCTTGTTTGTTTGTTTGTTTGTTGTCTTTCTTTCTTTTTTATCTTGTTTCTCGATTAATCTTACACAACATATCAAAGTTCGTTAGCTCAGAGTGTGGTGGCCTGGCAGAGAAGCAGAGGGTTGCCTGGCAACAGACGAGCAGTTTGATAAGGAGATATTTTTTCCTCCCTCTAAAAATAAAATAACATTACACACTCTAATTTCCTCTTAAAGCTTTTCACCAGGATCTAGTCTGAGTGTTTCATGTGATTAAGGCCTCAGCTGCTGTCAGAATCTAACCGCTTGAGTCTCCCTACCTGATGTAACAGCAGCAAGAGAGCAGCGGCCTGATCGATGAGGAGTTCACCGTGGCGCGTCTGTACATCAGCAAGATGAAGTCCGAGGTGAAGACGATGGTCAAACGCAGCAAACAGCTGGAGAGCAGCGTGGGCGCCAGCCGCCAGAAGATGGGCGAGATGGAGGCGGAGCTGACCGCCTGCCAGCTGCGCATCTCCCAGGTAACTGCCCCCACGGGCGCCGCCGCCCCTACGGGCGCGGCTGCTGCCCCTACGGGCGCGGCTGCTGCCCCCACGGGCGCCGCTGCCCCTACGGGCGCCGCAGCTGCCCCTACGGGCACTGCTGTTGCCCCTACGGGCACTGCTGTTGCCCCTACGGGCGCTGCTGCCGCCCCTCCGGGCGCTGCTGCCGCCCCTCCGGGCGCTGCTGCCCCTACGGGCGCCGCTGCTGCCCCCACGGGCGCCGCTGCTGCCCCTATGGAGCGCTGCTGCTGCCCCTACGGGCACTGCTGCTGCCCCTACGGGCGCTGCTGCCCCTACGGGCGGCTGCTGTTGCCCCTACGGGCGCTGCTGCCGCCCCTCCGGGCGCTGCTGCCCCTCCGGGCGCTGCTGCCCCAACGGGCGCCGCCGCCCCTGAGTGTCCGTCCTGTTTGTGTCTCTTGTTCTTGTTCAGCTTGAAGCAAAGATCAAGTCGCTAACGGAGTCGCTGCAGAACGTGGAGCAGAAGAAGAGACAGCTGGAGGAGAACGTGGACGCTCTCAACGAAGAGATTGTGCGGATCAGAGCTCAGGGTGAGCTGCCGCCCTCGTCCAGCTCCTCGTGGTCCCAATAACTGTGGTGAAGCGACACAGCTGGATGATGAAACATCTGCTTGTTCTCTTCCAGAGAGAGTGAACACCATGGAGAACGAGATCCAGTCTGCTAATGAAGCCAAGGTGCTGTGGCAGTGTGGTGGCAGATGTTGGGTGAAGTGTGTGTGGGGGGGGGGGGGTGAAGACCCTTGTGATGTAGGACCATGAATAAGAAAGACAAAGATGGTGTCCAAGCTTTTTCATTTGAGATTTCAGAGTTGAAGTTTGATAAAGAAAGGCTCCTGAAATACAGAACGTATATCGCTGAGGCGGAGCCTGTCGATGAGGGACCGCGGGTCTCATGTGAATGACCTTGTGGACCCAGGATGCGGTGGAGAAGCAGATCCAGTCTCACCGAGAGATCCACCAGAAGCAGATCGGCAGCCTTCGAGACGAGCTGGAAACGAAGGAGAAGCTGATGACGGAGCAGCAGGAGTAAGCTTGTTCTTCACGCGTCCTCCTGGCCTCCTTCTCTGTGTAACTGTGATGCTGCTGACGCCTGCAGCCTGAACCAGAAGATCATGCTGGAGCACGAGAGGCTGCGGGTGGAGCACGAGAAGCTGAAGTCTGTGGAGCAGGAGAAGAGCCGCCAGTTGCAGGAACTCACGTAACGCTCGAACACACACGGTCTGCATCCATGCGCACACCTGAGCACGTGCATGAAGCTAAACATCTCCGTAGGGTGCAGCTGGACAGGAGGGACCAGGCCAAGCAGGATCTGAAGGGACTGGAGGAGACTGTGGTCAGTTACACCCCAAGGAGAGCTTCCTTGGGGAGCTTCCAAGGTTTCAGCTGCAGCATCTCAGTTCGGAACGTGCACAGAAGTTGCTTCTCTTTTCCTCCTCCTCACAGGGCCGAGAGCTGCAAACGCTCCACAGCCTCAGGAGGCTTTTCGTCCAAGACCTGGTCACTCGAGTCAAGAAGGTAAACACCTTCACCTGAGACCTTGACAGAGGCTCGAGCTGTTTCAGTCTGCTCCATGATGAAATTTTAACGACTGGAGGGAACACGATAGGGTGTCTGCAGGAAGTAGGTCATGTGATCCTGCTGCTGTCTGCAGCCGCTGTAAATTAGAGAAGGAGGCATCATCTCAGCCCCAGGCAGAGGCAGGGCCCCAACCAGCAGCAGCAGGCCGACATTCCAGGGAAATCCACGACAAAGCCCTGTAGCTGTAGCTGCTGCTGCTGTAGCTGTAGCTGCTGTAGCTGTAGCTGCTGCTGCTGTAGCTGTAGCTGCTGCTGCTGTAGCTGTAGCTGCTGCTGCTGTAGCTGTAGCTGCTGTAGCTGTAGCTGCTGCTGTAGCTGCTGCTGCTGCTGTAGCTGTAGCTGCTGCTGCTGTAGCTGTAGCTGCTGTAGCTGCTGCTGCTGTAGCTGTAGCTGCTGCTGCTGTAGCTGTAGCTGCTGTAGCTGTAGCTGCTGCTGCTGCTGTAGCTGCTGTAGCTGTAGCTGCTGTAGCTGCTGCTGCTGTAGCTGCTGCTGCTGCTGCTGTAGCTGTAGCTGCTGTAGCTGTAGCTGCTGCTGTAGCTGCTGCTGCTGCTGTAGCTGTAGCTGCTATGGCTGCTGCTGTAGCTGCTGTAGCTGTAGCTGCTGTAGCTGTAGCTGCTGCTGCTGCTGTAGCTGCTGCTGCTGTAGCTGCTGCTGCTGTAGCTGCTGCTGCTGTAGCTGTAGCTGCTGTAGCTGTAGCTGCTGCTGCTGTAGCTGCTGCTGCTGTAGCTGCTGCTGCTGTAGCTGTAGCTGCTGCTGTAGCTGCTGCTGTAGCTGTAGCTGCTGTAGCTGCTGCTGCTGTAGCTGTAGCTGCTGCTGCTGTAGCTGTAGCTGCTGTAGCTGCTGCTGCTGTAGCTGCTGCTGCTGTAGCTGCTGCTGCTGCTGTAGCTGCTGTAGCTGCTGTAGCTGCTGTAGCTGTAGCTGCTGCTGCTGCTGTAGCTGCTGTAGCTGCTGTAGCTGTAGCTGCTGTAGCTGTAGCTGCTGTAGCTGTAGCTGCTGTAGCTGCTGTAGCTGCTGCTGCTGTAGCTGCTGCTGTAGCTGCTGTAGCTGTAGCTGCTGTAGCTGTAGCTGCTGCTGCTGCTGTAGCTGCTGTAGCTGTAGCTGCTGTAGCTGCTGTAGCTGCTGCTGCTGTAGCTGCTGCTGCTGTAGCTGCTGTAGCTGCTGCTGCTGTAGCTGCTGCTGCTGTAGCTCCCATGAGCAACTCTAATCTCTCCACCAGCACTTTTCCATCCACATTAAAAAGGCTCAGGTGACACCTGAGCTGAAGAACCCTCCCTGAGAACCCTCCCTCAATCTGACCCGAGTGGCAAACGATCCTCCGGTCACCCTCGTCCGGTCACCCTCTGGTCACCCTCCTCCGGTCACCCTCCTCCGGTCACCCTCTGGTCACCCTCCTCCGGTCACCCTCCTCCGGTCGCCCTCCTCCGGTCACCCTCCGGTCACCCTCCTCCAGTCGCCCTCCTCCGGTCACCCTCCTCCGGTCACCCTCCTCTGGTCACCCTCCTCTGGTCACCCTCCTCCGGTCACCCTCCTCCGGTCACCCTCCTCGGTCACCCTCCTCCGGTCACCCTCCTCCGGTCACCCTCCTCCGGTCACCCTCCTCCCATTAACCACCAGTGACAGAAGCAGATCCCTCAGTGTCATTCATCACTCTCAACATTAAAATCCTCAATGACTGAAGAATTGACTGAGCTCCATCAGTGATGCAGATCAAATGCTGAATGAACGTGGAGGTGAAGTGAGTGCAAGGGAACCTGTGTGTTCTGTCCAGAACTCTCACACGGACTCGGAGAACGCAGATGCCGTCAGCAGCCAGAGGCAGAAGATCAGCTTCCTGGAGAACAACCTGGAACAGCTCGGCAAAGCTCACAAACAGGTAAGAGGACCCGCCTCCCCTGACACGTGCCATCAGGGTCTTCACAACAGTTCACGTCCCGCTGTGCCCCCTAGCTGCTGCGGGACAATGCGGACCTTCGGGGGGAACTCCCCAAAATGGAGAAGCGACTGCGGGCCACAGCTGAGCGCGTCAAAGCTTTGGAGGCAGCCCTGAGAGAGGCCAAGGAGAACGCTGCCCGCGAGCGGAGCCGCTACGAGCAGGAGATGGAGCGCATTAAGGACTCGGTCAAACCCATGAACATGGGCAGGAGACCCTCGGCTGTGATCGGTGAGTGTTTCCGTTGGGGAAAGGGCAAATCTGAGGGTCAACGTTTGAAAAGAGTTCATAAAACTGGCCATCTGTGAGGAACCCATGTCAGCAGAGTCAGTTTGAAATAACTCTCCTACAGCAGCTAAACTTTAAAGTAGCTTCACAAAGTGATTCAAATTTAGCGTAATGCTAGTAGAGACAATTATAACAGGTGTGTTATGGTCGATCTATTGATATTAGCTAGTCTGATTGTCTGGCTCGGTTCTGATTTATTCTTACATTCATTTGCTGATTTAGCACAGCCAATAGGTGAGAGCCCCCTAGTGGATAATCCCTGTATGGCTGATTAGCTTTTAGCTGGCAACATGTTAACTAACCCTAACTGATGCACTGAGGAGCTTCTCTGCCTGTGGGGGTTAGGTTAGGTTAGGTAAGGTTTAGGATGGGGTTAGGTTAGGGTTAGGTTATGGTTAGGGTTAGGTTATGGTTAGGGTGGGGTTAGGGTTAGGTCAGGTAAGGTTTAGGATGGGGTTAGGTTAGGTAAGGTTTAGGGTGGAGTTAGGTTAGGGTTAGGGTTAGGTTAGGGTTAGGTTAGGGTTAACCCTAACCCAGGATCTGAGGATGCTGCCATTGCTGAGTTCTAGCTGACTTTACTGATTTACCAAGTTATATCATCCATGTTTTTTCTTCACTGACCTTTTTTGGTGAACCTTTTCTTCGGTCAGGCTTTGTGGATAAGTTGTTTGGTTTATCAATGAAAATGGAGACTAAAGAGCAACCAAGCCTCTCGGTGAGGTACCGTCGTCCTGACCATACGTAGCATGTTGTGACTAACGTGTAATCCCTGTTCATCCCAGCTAAACCTATCAGACCTGGTCAGCTGCCGGGGGCCTCTCCAGCCCTCCTCAGATCCAACCTGATCATCAAAGAAGGTGGCAACAAGTAAGAGAAGTACAAACTATTGCAGTAGTGCAGCCACAGGGGGCAGCGTCGTCATGGATGAGCCCAAACATTCCAAGCTGGGTGGAAGTAAACCCAAATCAAAACAACATGGGATTCTTCTGCTGAGGTCTTCGTCCCAGGACAAACTAAAACCTGTGTTTCCCTCTGCAGCTACTGAAGGTGGGCCAGAGACCAGAGGCCCCCGTCCAGAGACGATGGGATGGCCGAATGTTGAGCGTTGCTATGGAACCCTGCTGCTGCTGCCATCATCGTGGACATAGTGTACAGATGTACAGGCTCTGACCATCACCTGCTTTGATGACGCTCACAGGCCCCACCTGATCACATCCGCCCACCTTATTCAGGGCATACCATAATAGCAAACATCCTTTTAATGGAAACTTTGAAAATGCCTTCTGCAGTCTCGCAAATGTTATTTATTTTTTCATGAAAAGAACTTTGATGATCAGTGACATCACTGCCCGCCACACCGGTAGCAGCTGCCTATTAGCTGTCATCTAATTGCTTTGATCCTTCGGGCTTGATCTTCTCGGCCAGCTGCTCAGATAAATATGCTTTGATCTGTAATCGGTATGAGGGAAACCATGGCAACAGCAGCAACATCAAAACTCGCCTCATGAGAACAACACTGACACAATAACGGACGCTACCAGTAGTTTAAGTCATATTGTGTGTCGCAGCTTTGGGACTGAGCCTTGGTTGGGATTGGGGACTAGGAAAGGGTTCTGGGCACTGCCACGGTGCCCATGAGCAGGGCATCAAATCCACCAGATGCTCCGAGCAGCCTCCTCACCCTGGCACGTCTCCCTGTCTCCATCACTTCTTCGTATGTTCATGCACTAATATGTGTGCACGGCGTAGAGGGGGAAAGTCCCTCTTTGAGGATGAAAGAAGTTTTTCGTCCTCTTCATCTTCTGGTGGTCCGTTTGTCACTGGGATGTCTTTCTTTAGGTAAAAATAGGAATTTTATTCATTCATGTTGTTTCTAAAAGGTAACTTGCTATGGTAGCACATTGGTCTTGGGAGTTTACCAATACCCTGATAAACTCTGCCTAAATGAATGTTGAAGGAATGTTTGGCCACCAAAAGCAAAGATGGTTTTAAAGTTAGGACGACTTCTTCAATTCTTTGAGTGTTGTTGCTCAGTATGAGTGTGTCCTTGTCGGCACCTTTTATTTCCATCCCTGCTAGTGAAAGATGATAATAAAGCCACATCCTTGTCTTTGACCTGCTGCTGCTGGTGGACACGTATTTATTCCTGCTGCTTGCTGCTAGCTGGGAATGTTGGAAGTGTGGTGGCTGAGCCTTTACACTTTCAGGTGTCTTATCATACCGATGGCCTGAATCGGCTCACCAACCCTAACCCTAACACACCAAGCATTCGGGTGTTTTGCTTTGTAGCTTGTGCACGTGCTTCTGCAGACGAGCGCTTCTTCTTTAAGACATAATAAATTTGACTGAAAAATAATTGTCTTCTTCTCTATTATTATTCAGCTTCAGCTCGTTGTAAATGCAGCACCCTGCAATGATGTAATATTTTCCATTGGACTGTTTCTGCTGTGAGCATCCTGTAGTCCATGATATGTGTGATGAGCCTGGAGCACCGAGCCAAGGCCTGGAGCACCGAGCCAAGGCCTGGAGCACCGAGCCAAGGCCTGGAGCACCGAGCCAAGGCCTGGAGCACCGAGCCAAGGCCTGGAGCACCGAGCCAAGGCCTGGAGCAGCACGGGATGGAGAGATGGAGGTGAAATGCTGAAGGTCTGTTCAGATTCTTTCCTGAGAGATTCTGGGTGTGCACAAACATGCACAAACACCCGTTTCTTCCACCCGGAGACGCAGAAAGGGGCACTTTCGATGTCATCAAAGACGGACGGGTGGGTCTGTGTGTCTTATGTCGGAAAGTTGAATAAAACCACCGATGCCGGATAATTCCTTTCAAAATAAAACCTATAGTTAAGGGGAGAACAAAAGGGCGCTTAATATTTTATAAGTCCTACGCAATTTTAGCTTTGTTTTTTATATCAATGACTGGTCTTCCTCTATGGTTATTTTCGGTGGTCGTGATCATGCGTGTCCTCGATATTACTTTCGAGCTCTTTTTACGTCCTGACTCCGTCAGCGGAAACGGGGATGCCTTTATTTTGACAACCGGAAATGCTGTGCGTGTCTGTCTCGAACAACTTCCCGACCCATCAGAGCTCTCCTGCGGTCTTAATCGCACTCGTGTTCCCTAAAACTGGTTATTAAAAGTTGCTGCGGGTGTCGTGGAGCCGCGGCCGCAGCACCTGGAGGTACGTGTGTCCGTCGTTGGCGTGTTTCACCCGCCGGCTGTCCCGCAGGAGCCGCGGGCTGGTGCCGGACCCACTTTGTCGCTACGCACGCTGTCGAGCTGCAGATGGGGGCGAAGCGTCTCTGAATGAACCTGCTTTGGGCCGAGTCTCTGGATCACTGTGGTAGGGCTTTGATATCGGGGTCCGGGGTTGGGGCCGACTGAACGGCGACCAAATGGAAAGACTCACGGAGCTGTGGCTGCAGAGCTGAAACCGTCGCGGTGTGTCTGGCCGCCTGTGGCCGGGTAGGTGTCCGCCGCCCCCCCCCGCGGATCCTCGCTGATGGCGAGTCCTTTGTCATGGATGCACATGCAGAAACTCCTTTGTGTTGGGTTCCTGCGGGCTGGGTTAGCCCAAACCCGACCCTAACCCTGCCTGCGGTCTGGTGGAACCTGGCGGTGTGTTTTATGGGTGTGGAACTCAGATCCGGGGTGTTGGTCTGGGGTGCAGGTCTGGGGTGCAGATCTGGGGTGCTGGTCCGGGGGGCAGATCTGGGGTGCTGGTCTGGGGTGCTGGTCCGGGGGGCAGGTCTGGGGTGCTGGTCCGGGGGGCAGATCTGGGGTGCCGGTCCGGGGGGCAGATCTGGGGTGCCGGTCCGGGGGGCAGGTCCGGGGGGCAGATCTGGGGGGCAGATCTCAGCAGCACGTGCTGATGCTGCCTGGACACAGGTTGTGGCCACTGAAGCGGAGGGACAAAAGAGTGCAGATATCTGCAGCATCTCTGCTCCAGCCTCGGCCTCTTTAATTAACAACCCTGATTCCAACTCGCACCCTTTGATCATCTCTCCGTCTGCTGTCAGTTAGTTATAGACTTAACCTGACGTGTTTATTTAGCTTTTACATCGAAAAGTTATGGTGTAAAATCTGAGTCCCATACTGCAGCGAAAGGATCCAGTCAGTTCTGTTTGACCATTTGTCAAAAAAATGTTAATCTTTTTAAGATCAGGGGAAAAGCTAGACCATAATTAAGCTAACATTAAAGAAACAACTTTTTTTGTTTCACTTTTCCAAACACGTTGATCTATTTTTGGGGAAATTTCTCATTTTCCGTCCTCCCAGATGAGTAAGATTCTTCCACGGGTTTGTGAAAACAGTTTAGAATATTGATTATTTCCCAGGTATTATACTGAAAATGAAGTTCTGATATAATGGGAGTATAATTGACTCCCACAGTTCGTGGCTTTGTTTTATATTTGGAGTCCAGGATTGTGCACGTGTGACTCTGTGGATCGTGTTCGTCTCCCCTGAAATAGCCGCTGCCGTGCATCCACATCCTGGACGTGCAGGAAATAATGGCAGGTGCCTTTGGTGTGTGTGTGTGTGTGTGTGGGGGCATCGTTATGTAAAAGAATATGTACACACGGTGACGCTCGCCCGACAGATATGCACCCAGAATAGACTCACAGTGGCGTCTGGAGCCGAGCGGAGGCGCACGTGTGTCGAGCTGCGTGTTCATGAGAAGCCTAAAATACAAGCAGACCGTGTTCCAGCGTGCCGGAGTGTGTCCGGGTGTGACCACAGGACTGGGGGGGTCGGGAATCAGCCTCCTCGGGAGGCGGCAGAGCTGCAGCTTCCTGCTGGACGCTCGTTTCATGCTGCATTTCTAAAACAACAGATTCTCTTTTGAACGTTGTGACTTCCCAAAGGCGTGAGGATGCCACACCGTCGTGTCCGACCCTTTAAATGATCCCCCTTTATTTTTGGACTCAGTCTCAGAGGGAATGTAAGCCCCTGGGGGTCGTTAGATAACTTACATGAATCAGCATGTGGGCTCATGTTGTCATCACCTGTAGCTGCGCAGGGGGGGGTCAGGTGACCTGGCCGGGCCGTGGCGGGGGCCGTGTTAGCGTAGACTGGCCGCTGTGGCTTTGTTGAGCAGAGGTTCTGGAGCCGAATCCCCAACAGAGGTGCATGTTTGGATGTGAGGAGCGTTTCCGGCCCCTTCCTGTTCAGTGCACGGAACCTTCTGGTACCTGCTCACCCCGTAAAAACATGGTTCATCTCTGGTTATTGCTGTCATGTGAAACTGCTTTTAATGTCAAAGCACGACTGCGTTAGCGGCAGGTTGGGTTTCGTATCGCTACAGGTTCACGTCTCAACTCTTCTTCTGTGCTTCTGTAGGTCTGCTGCCTCCTGCTGAAGCAGGTTTAACACCACGTTGACACCATGTCGTGGGGAGAAAAGCTTTATGTGTGATATCTACAGATGACCTGTCTGTCTCTTTCAGCCCAGAAGCTCACCCTGGTCCATCATGAGGAAACCTTCAGTTTTGGCTTTGTGAAAAGCGAAGGTCAGGGTTCACGTGCATGTTCTGGCATCATGGCTGATGGAGAGGGGTTACACCTCGCCCCAGGCCAGATCTACATCGCAGTGGAGTATGACTACGAGTACAAGTCTAAAGACAAGGTGGTGACTATTCGCCAAGGAGAGTGCTACATGTTGGTGAAGAAGACCAATGAAGATTGGTGGCAGGTGAGAAAGGAAGAGGGCACAAAGGCTTTTTATGTGCCGGCCCAGTATGTGAGAGAGGTGCGCCGGGCCCTCATGCCCCCACCAAAGCCCGGTGTGAAGGCCAAGCCCACTGTTCTGGACATATGCCGGCCATCAGATGAAAACCTCAACAGACCACAACCCGAAATGTCAAGCTTTGGGCGTCCCTCACCATCTTCCACCCCGTCACCGTCCTCTGACCGCAACACCCCCCCAGCTCTGCCCAAAGACCCAAATCAAAATATAGGAAGCCCCCAACACTGCAAGGTGGTGGCTGAACTGGTGCTGCTGCACAACAACAACAACAACCAGCTCCACAGCGTCGGTGCGTCACAGCCGAGCACCCGGACGGACTCCCCTCCATTTAGAATGGGAGACGGCCACAGCAGAAGCACGCAGGTGGATCACACCTCCCCTCCAAGGGAACTACCTGGGGAGGGGCTCAATAAGAGCCACAATGACTCCGAGTCTGGCGATGAGTTAAGCAGCAGCTCCACAGAGCAGGTGAGTGACAACCAGTGTGTGTTGTGCATCGCAAGCGTGTGCTCATACTAGCCAAAAAGTCTGCACTGAGATCTTAAATCTGGTCTGGGACCTCACGGTTGGCTGAGTGCTCTCTTGGTTTCAGTGCTGCTCTATAAAGATATTAGATCCCAACCGAGGAGGGACTAGGTATCAATCAGGGTTTCTCCAGGAATCCAAATGTACAGACTCCCCAGACACACACAGTGATTGTTTTGCCCTCCAGTTCCTGCATAGTTGTCCTCCTTAGACAGGGAGGACGGCTGTAGGAACTCAGGACTCTGCTGCTGAGGGGGCTCAAAGCAGAGAAAGGTTTTCCAGACAGCGGGGGTCCTCGCTGGCCTGTGCGAGCTGTTTTGGGGCTGGTTGTGTCCAGGCAGAGTCAGCTTATTTAAAAGCTCTGGTCCCTGCTTGTGTTCTTTGTTCTGCAGCCTTCTCCACCACGGAGCGAACAAAGAGAGATGGGTGTGAATAGAAACTAGGTCATATCTGTGAAGGCTCCATCTGGTGCCCCCAGTCGGCCCCGCCGTTCAGAAGGGAACCCAAACTGAGGCTGGATAAGTGGTGGGCAGGTTTTCCTTCAAACAGGCCATTTTGTGTGTTACTGCCTACGACGTCCACTAAACTTTTAGAATGAATTTCACAGTTGTCACATGACCCAGGCCAAAGAAATGCCCTTAATTTACATCTGCACGAGCCTCTTTTATCCGCCTCTGGTTGTGCGGGAGGGGGTGGATAAAAGAGTCAGGACAGGATAGAGGCCCAGCAGGCATCCAGGCAGGTGCTCGTGGTGCTGTTGTTGCTTGGCCTGATGCTGCTGAGTGACTGAAGCTGTGCAAGAAAAAGTGCCACTTGTCCTGCTTTCTGTCCTCCGCTGGACAAAAACAACCCTAGCCCCTGACCCTAATACCTAACCCCTAACCCTAACCCCAACCCTTGCCCCTAACCCTAACCCTAACCCTAGCTCCTAACCCTAGCTCCTAACCCTAACTCCAACCCTAACCCTAATACCTAACCCTAACCCCTAACCCTAATACCTAACCCCTAACCCTAACCCTTGCCCCTAACCCTAATACCTAACCCTAACCTCTAACCCTAACCCCTAATACCTAACCCTTGCCCCTAACCCCAACCCTAACCCTAGCTCCTAACCCTAACCCCAACCCTAACCCTAACCCCACCCCTAACCCATAACCCTTGCCCCTAACCCCTAACCCCTAACCCTAGCTCCTAACCCTAACTCCAACCCTAACCCTAATACCTAACCCTAACCCCTAACCCTAATACCTAACCCCTAACCCTAACCCTTGCCCCTAACCCTAATACCTAACCCTAACCTCTAACCCTAACCCCTAATACCTAACCCTAACCCCTAACCGGAGCAGAGGCTGCAGGGCCAGCTGGCCCCGGAGCAGCATGGCCCTCAATGACGCTGCAGCTCCCGGCCGTCACGACGGCTCGATGAGATTTGTGACCACACACCCAGAAATCGGTTTGAACTTCAGTAAGAAATGTGCAAAAGCCCATTTGATTCTTGTTCGGACCGTTTTTTAGGATTTTCATATCACGTGATAAATAACAAATGTGTCAATTACTAATCTTATAATCTTGTACTAATATTTTTTTTTTAAATGATCATCTTGAAATCAGGGACTACAGTGAACCTGTTCAGATACAGTTAGATAACCAGAGCACAAACGTCTCTAGCTAATGGCTAACGCTGCCTGGTCGAGCCTCCAGAAGTCTTTATTTATTAACAGGCTGGATTATAGTTCCTATGTTACCATGTCAGAGGGATGTGGACCAGCTGGTTGGACCAGGAGGTGTGTGTGTCCAATCATTCAGATTGGTCGAAATTAGAGTCCAGCCGAAAGTCAACTGGACTGTTGGAATAAGCCGGAAGATGTTTTACGTCTCATTCCAGAAGTTGTTTCAGTTCCTCTGAACTCTCTGCCAAACCTTGATGGAATCCTGGGTTAGGGTTAGGGTTAGTGTCGGTCTACCCGCTTATTAACCAAGTAGCTGGTTAGGGTTAGGGTTAGTGTCGGTCTACCCGCTGATTAACCAAGTAGCTGGTTAGGGTTAGGGTTAGTGTCAGTCTACCCGCTGATTAACCAAGTAGCTGGTTAGGGTTAGGGTTAGTGTCAGTCTACCCGCTGATTAACCAAGTAGCTGGTTAGGGTTAGGGTTAGTGTCAGTCTACCCACTGATTAACCAAGTAGCTGGTTAGGGTTAGGGTTAGTGTCAGTCTACCCGCTGATTAACCAAGTAGCTGGTTAGGGTTAGGGTTAGAGCGTGAGGAGAACACCGACGCTTGACCAACCATGAGCTCACATTTCCTTTTTAAAATAAGCTTCCAAAAAAGAGGAACTTCATTCCTAAAGGGAAAAGCAAAGTTGACAAGTGGACTGAATGTGAGTGTGAGTGTTCACAGCGTGGTCGGAATGTCAGGAATGCACTGGAAAACAAGCAGGGGCCTCCTTTTCAGCTGGTCCAGGACCAAGACTCTGCAGATTACAGGGCACGTGGACCATGAGACAGCTCCACTCTGCTGCTGTGGTCCAAAAGCTACTGCTATGGTTCTGAATGGGCCGTGCTAGAACCAGCAGCTCTGCCTTCCATTAGGGTTTTATTGTGGTGTTGGGATGCTTCAAACAGAACCATTAGTCTAAAGCCAGGAGGACGGCACTGCCAGGATTCAGTGATTAGGAATCAGAGATGATCTCATCCACAGTCCTTCCTTTTATATTTCAGTATTTAATGTGGGCAGACATAAATACTTATAGTCATAATGCATAAATAGTCCTAAAAGTGGATTTGAAGGCGCCACTACACCCTGATTTTAACAATCATAAATCCAGACAGGGTCTCAGTTGTCCAGCTCATAGTTCTCGAGGTCCAGAAAGTCAGCTGGACTGTGGAAAGAAACTGGAAGATGGTTTTGCCCCTCAGAGAGCACCTTTTAGCTCAGCCCATCGTGGTGGGATTATATAGCCTCTTGGCTCCCATCAGCACCCGTGTGGAGGACAGTCCCGGTGCACCCGTGTGGAGGGCAGTCCCGGTGCACCCGTGTGGAGGACAGTCCCGTGTGGAGGACAGTCCCGTGTGGAGGACAGTCCCGGTGCACCCGTGTGGAGGACAGTCCCGGTGCACCCGTGTGGAGGGCAGTCCCGGTGCACCCGTGTGGAGGGCAGTCCCGGTGCACCCGTGTGGAGGGCAGTCCCGTGCACCCGTGTGGAGGGCAGTCCCGGTGCACCCGTGTGGAGGACAGTCCCGGTGCACCCGTGTGGAGGGCAGTCCCGTGTGGAGGGCAGTCCCGGTGCACCCGTGTGGAGGGCAGTCCCGGTGCACCCGTGTGGAGGGCAGTCCCGGTGCACCCGTGTGGAGGGCAGTCCCGGTGCACCCGTGTGGAGGGCAGTCCCGGTGCACCCGTGTGGAGGGCAGTCCGAAGCCTAAGCCTATCCCTCTGGTCATTTCCACTCAGAACATCCAGACTGACATCGACCACTGCGTGGGTTTTATGTAGCCTGTCGGTCTAGCGTACAGCGATGATGTTTGGGGCACCTGACGGGGCAAAGTTCCACCACCAAATCGTTCCACCACCGCAACCTTCTCTTTCACGTGGCGGTTTCAGCTCGGCTTCCATCTCACCCAGCGATGGTAAAACCAAATAAATCGCACATTTCACAAGTTTCTCCGCACAAGCTGCAGAGCGCCTCGTGGAGGCGAGCGTAGGCGTGTGTTCCTCTAGCAAAGGGACCTTCACGGTGACACGAGTGCCGTTTTCACTCCGTTTCTACGTGAATCCAAACGCCGTCAGACTTGATGTGTGTGCTGTCGTTAATCTTCAGTGGATGAGGTTTCTTACACAGCAGATATTAAAAAATCAGAGGTTTTGCTTCTTTAACCCTGTTTAACCCTATTTAATGGAACAACAGATCAGCATCCCGGCAGTGGTGACCTGCTAACCTTATGATGCTACATGTCCTAGCTTGTTTCAGAGCTAATGCTTCTCCATGGCAGCACGGGGCAAAGGAATCTCTGCAAATATCAAATATCACTTTCTACTAAAACACACTGAATCACATGATGGATCCACTGGATCTAGTCGGTCTTTCTAGGAAATTGTGGGGGTAGTTGTCTCTTCTGCTTTGATGTTCAGAAATTCTTCATTCAGTGGTTCTTATTTCAGAATTCTGTTAAACAACATCAGCAGTCGGCTTTGCTTCCCTCTAGTGTTGCTTATAAAAGGCTGCTGTCTGGGGCATTATTGTTTGCTCTTTGGGGCATTATTGTTGCCCTTTGGGGCTGTGGTGATGTCACTGCCATGGACACACAGTCGAGCCTGGATTAGTGGAACCATCAGAATCGGACCAGAGTGGTGTAATCATGTAAAAAGTGCCGTGAGCCTCAGTGGATCAGGGGCGGGGGCTGACGGGGGGGGGGCTGACAGGGGGGCTTAAAAGTAGCGCCCTCTGAACGAACCACCCCCACCCTCCTCACACACATCCAGCCTTGCAATCTTCTTACATATCTGGATTAAAAGGTTGTGCTCGGCCCAGCGCTGTGTTAAGCCCCCCCCCCCCTACACACACACACACACACACACTCCTGTGCACCCCTCCCAGTCAACGGGGTGCAAACAGAACATGGCAGAACATCTAGCAGCTGTCTGGATCACTTCCTCAGAACAGTGGCAGAAGTTGGCTGCTGCTGATGCACAGCTTCACACTCCTTTAGGCAAACCTGGGGTCCGACCCGTCTGGGGGTCCAGACCCGTCTAGGGGTCCCGACCCGTCTGGGGGTCCAGACCCGTCTGGGGGTCAGACCCGTCTGGGGGTCCAGACCCGTCTAGGGGTCCCGACCCGTCTGGGGGTCCCGACCCGTCTGGGGGTCCAGACCCGTCTGGGGGTCAGACCCGTCTGGGGGTCCGACCCGTCTGGGGTCCGACCCGTCTGGGGGTCAGACCCGTCTGGGGGTCCAGACCCGTCTAGGGGTCCAGACCCGTCTGGGGGTCCCGACCCGTCTGGGGGTCAGACCCAAACTTGTGCACATCCGGTCAGGACGGCGTCAGGTGCCAGTCTAAGAAAGAAACAGCGACATTCTCTCTAATGTGGCACCGGCCCACCGGGCCACCCAGAGTGACCCACAAAGGTCAGGGGCGTTTGTGGGTCACTCTGGACAAAATAGGAAAAAGTGCAAAGAGACGGAAACGCGTCATGTTTTGTCTTTAAGTTCATGGGTCAGGGTTCTGAAGACAGAAATGTCGGTGTGTTGCTCGTGGCCACAGGCCGTGCACGGTTCGCGTGCGCATGTTTTCAGCAGCCAGCTGACGATGCACTTGATTATTCTAAAGACTGAGACCATGTGACTGCAGGACAGAACGCATCACATTCAGCAGCCTTTCCACCGCTGATGTAATAAAACAATGGCGCTTTTCTCTGGACGGACACACGGCGGCGCGGGGAGGGGGAGGGGGGGGGGAGGGTAGTGGGGAGGGTGAGAGGGGAGGGTGGGAGGTGAGGGTGAGGGGGAGGGTAGTGGGGAGGGTGAGGGGGTGGGGAGGGTAGTGGACCAACTGGGCTCATGTGTGTGCAGATCAGCCCACCAGCCTGAAGCCTCCTGGTGCTCGGGCTCGTCGGTGACGGATTCTCCCCTCGTTTCTTGAGCCTGTCACCCTAACCCTCTAACCCTCTAACCCTAACCCACTAACCCTCTAACCCTGACCCTCTAACCCTCTAACCCTGACCCACTAACCCTCTAACCCCCTAACCCTCTAACCCTCTAACCCACTAACCCACTAACCCTCTAACCCACTAACCCACTAACCCTCTAACCCCCTAACCCCCTAACCCTCTAACCCTAACCCTCTAACCCTGACCCTCTAACCCTCTAACCCTAACCCTCTAACCCTAACCCTCTACCCTAACCCTAACCCCCTAACCCTCTAACCCTAACCCTCTAACCCTCTAACCCTCTAACCCTAACCCTCTAACCCTCTAACCCTAACCCTCTAACCCTCTAACCCTCTAACCCTAACCCTAACCCTAACCCTAACCCCCTAACCCTCTAACCCTAACCCTGTCCCTGTCCCTGACCCTAACCCTCTGCTCCACATCAGTCCAGCTTTTTTTGTTTTAAGCAACTATTGTTTTTGACTGTAACAACATGGTTATTACCCGAGTGAGTCCTGTTAACATGTAGGTCTGATCTGTAGTTCTCAGGCTGTTCCAGCCTCTCTATAGAGGGGTTAACCAGTGCCGCGCTCTGAACTAGGCATTATTATGGGTTGGTTCTTTAAAATCAACCAATGGATTGTTAATGACAGTGAGGGTAACCTAACCCACACTTTCTTATCTGGGTCGTATTTCATGACCTGCTGGTATCTCAAACACACGTTTATTACTAATGTGCGGGGTTGCCCTGGCAACAACACTCATTTTGGACAGTGTGTTCCAATATTATTGGAAAGGGGGGGTTGATGTACAGCCCCCCCACTGAGCCTTAACAGCCTATTGTGGCTGCAGCCACACTCACCTGGAATCACCTGGAATGACCTGGAATGACCTGGAATCTGAGAGTCAATAATAATGATGCAGATTGATGAGGGACATCTTATTCATTAGTAACTCGTTAACTCACCGCGTCTGATCAACCATTCAGGACTTGATCAAGTGTTGTCTGCACCAGGACTTGAACCAAGCACCCTCGTAACCACTCAGAAGAACAAACACTTGTCTTCATCTGCGTTTTGCTACGTTAGCTCAAACACAGGACGAGATGATGGCGCCAATCTTTGAGCGGTGAGCGTTTCGCTCACACGTGCTGAACCCAACCTCCGGAGGCTCCTCGCAGTCCTTCATAAAGGGGTTAGGGTTAGAGTGGGTCGCTTGTTGGGATTTTCTGGATTGTGTTGAACCTTTGACCTGCTCTCCCGGGTCAGGTGAGAAACGCCAGAAACTGCTGTTATATTCCAATAAAAGGAGTATTAAATGAAATAAAAGATGGCAAATTGACTGTGTGTAAAGCAGATTTAACCCATGGAGTGTTCCGTGGTCACCTCTGGCCTACCCTGGGATGCTGTGGGTCAGAGGTCACCCTTTAGTGCAGCCAGCCATCAGGAGCTCCAGGGTGTCACCTTCTTCACGTTCAGGTGGCTCCACCAATGAGCGCTCCTGTTTGGAAGCAGGACTCTAAATAGATCTCTTAAGATCCTTTAATCAGCCACTGACACAGTCGGGAAGCTGCCACCACCTGCTTCATATCTGCTCAGGACTCCTCTTACGGTCTCCTTCGCTTCATGCTCACGGCTGAATTCAGACTTTTCGGACCATGTTTTCGTACGTGAGGAGCCCACACTACATCGTAAGTAGCTCTCTGATCAAAGCAAAGAGGTCTAGACGTTAGTCTGTTGGGTCTTACTGGGTCTTACTGGATCCTACTGGATCCTACTGGGTCTTACTGGGTCTTACTGGGTCCTACTGGGTCTTACTGGATCCTACTGGGTCTTACTGGATCCTACTGGGTCCTACTGGATCCTACTGGGTCTGTGTCTGCTGGCTGGCCCATGTCCTGTGGAGCCACGTGCTTCCTATGGATCCTGTTCCTCAGTGAGGGGCCCGGTCTGTGACGGGAATGTTCTGCTCACAGCCTGTTCTGGTTGTGCTGCTGGTGTTACTGGGATGGCAGGAAGGACATTACACCCCTCTAACCCATGTGACCAGATGAGCTGTGGCCTCAGCAGGTCAGCTACTTCCTGTATTATTTCATGTTCCTCTGGCCCTCAGCAGGAGACACGTTGAACCCTGCTGCTGCTCAGCGGCTCCTGTAGGATTATTGTTCCAGGCGTCGCCGTTCTAAAAGCTCCTTTCCTGTTCTAACCAGTAACGTGGAATTCTGATACTGACCAAATTTAAAAACATGGCAGACTGTTAAAAGCTGTGTGTGGCATGCTGCAATGTTAGCAACTAGCTTAGCAATGGTGAGCTGTCACGCAGGAGCAAATACGTTCGATTCTCTGTTTTCCTGTTATTATAAATCCTTTCTGCTGCTTGAACGTGGTCACCTGCAGGGTTGGGGAGGAAGACGTCTTCCCCTCAGTTCTGCGTGGGAGTTCAGGGGTCAAAGGTTAAGTTGCAAAGAATTTTAATGGACCTGAATGGCTGTTTACACCAATACTGAGTCAATAATGGGCACAAAGCTGTGCGCACAGGCTAATAACTGCTTTGATATTTTTGGAATTACCTGCATTTCTGCATAAACTGCTCCTAAAATGGGATCTAATCTAATCTGTCACAACAAACACAAACTAATAGCAACTGATTATATGTTTCCATGCTTTTATTCAACACATCCACAAACCTGGGGCAGCTCCGAGGCTAACGTCTCTGGGAACTGTCAAGAACCAGCCAAACTGGGGTCGAGTGTTAGCTAAAGCTAGCCCGCCGCATTAAAAACACACTAGATTTAAGTTTGCTTTTGCCTGATGTGAACCATGTCCAGCACTAAAGAGCTCTCTACTCTATATTAGCTCATAGCTGCTTTTGTTCCTCAACACCTGTGATGTTTTTTACTGTAGGATATTTGAATATTGGAGCTGTGCATTAGCTGATGGGTCTGACTGGTTCAGGCTGCCTTTAGCATTCAGCTGGGGGTGTTGCTTGTTCCACACGAGTGGACCCCCACCAGGGTGGAAATGTAGGCTAATCTGGTCATGTGGCTGCAGCCAATATGATGAGCATCACACCTCCTGGAGAAGGGCGGGGGGAGCACTTTCCTGATTGGCTGTGCGTCGCCATGGTTACAGATGCAACCCCAGTCATACGGATGGCTGCTGTTGCTTTTATGTCAATAATTCCAGCTAGAAAGAAAGAGTCTTTAACACAAGCAGCAATATGGTGAAATATACTCGGTGATAGAGGAAGCTGTGGTCCTTTCCACTTCCTGTTGTGTTGGAGGAGTTTGTCTTTGTGAAACGGCTCCAGAGCCCGTTCCTTCATCACGGTTCGCGCTTGTGTTCAGAAACGGGATTAAAAGTGCATCGCCATGCGTGGAATGTCCATGTTCAGAGGTTACAGGAGAACCAGTGAGGATGATGACGTGTTTGTGAGCAACTCTGGACACCAGGTGACACCATATTCTCGCTACTGTTGATGAGTACCATATGACGTATAGCAAGGCACCAGTTCATGCTAGCAGTACCTAGAATGAGCAAATATTTGATGTTACCCCACAAATCTCGTCCGATTGAGCCCAGACCACGGATACGGGGGTGAACAGCCAATAATAATCATCTTTGACAGTTTCCTGGTCTGAAAAGGTGACGGTGATCCTGTCTAGCTGCACAGGTGCTTCAGCGCCGCTCCCCTTTCATACTGGCGAGGGAGGACTTTAGCAGGTCCATTTGATCAGTTGAGATGTTCAATAGATAAACAGCTATATCTGTTATTTTTGTTTGTGTAGAAAAAAATGTTGGTCTAAGTTATATTTATTAATTGTTGTGTCTGTTCCTTCCTTATAATATATTTATAGTGGGACCTCTACTTACAAACGTCTCTACATGCAAATTTTTCAGGTTACGAAGCGTCTCAACGGGAAAATATTTTCTCTTGTTACGAAGGAAATTTCAGGATACAAAAGGCAAAAATACGCTACCGCTGCTACTCGCAGCTCGCAGAGTTTAGCGATGCAAACATGCTAGTAGCTGCTCTGCCATTGGCTGTCGCCTAGCATCTTCCTGTCATCCCATTGGCTAGGAGGGACATCAATCTGTACAAGTTTGTGTGTGTCCCAGCGTCGCCTTCGTTTAACTTTTATTTATTGTGGGTGTTCGTTCGTTTGTCCATTAGATGGCGGTGTTACCACAAGTGTTAACGTTCGTTGCTAGTAATGACGGCTAATATAAGATTAGCCTGTAATAAAGTTCATTTTGCTCCTGGAGAAGCCTTGCACTGAATTCCTACATTTATTGTGCGCTAATCTAATTGTTACATGTATTTGTTAAATGTTTTGATGCGTTTTTATGATTTATAAAAAAAATATGTCCGAATTTTTGGGGGCTTGGAACGGATTAGGGCATTTACATGGAAAACACATCTCTACTTACGTAATTTTCAGGTTACGAAACAACTTCTGGAACGAATTAATTTCGTAAGTAGAGGTCCCACTGTATATGTGTGTGTGTGTGTGTACACATATACACACACACACACATACGCCTCACTAGAATTATGCTGAGCAACAATACAACACCATGGTCACCATGGTGACCACCACTGACCGTCTCCACCTCGGCTCTTCCCAGTCATCCCCCAGCGCTCACGGCCGTTCCCACTCACCCGTTTACACCAACCTCCAGGAGCTGAAGGTCTGCCAGTCCAGCCTGCCACCGGTCCCTTCGGGTTCCCCTCTTCACATCCTCAACGACTGGGAGACGCACAAAGACCTGAGCGGCCGGCATTTCTATTACAACCGTGCCAGTGGAGAGCGCACGTGGAAGCCCCCACGAACCAGGGACACAAGTTCCAGCATCAGCAGCGTCCAAGGAGACGGCCTGGGCACGGCCGAGAGCGAGGTACAGGCTGGGGTGTGTGTGTGGGTGTCTGTGGGTGTGTGTGGGTGTGTCTGTGGGTGTGTGTGTCTGTGGGTGTCTGTGGGTGTGTGTGTGTCTGTGGGTGTCTGTGGGTGTCTGTGGGTGTCTGTGGGTGTCTGTGGGTGTGGGGGTGTGTGTCTGTGGGTGTGTGTGTGTGTCTGTGGGTGTGTGTGTGTGTCTGTGGGTGTGTGTGGGTGTGTGAGGGTGTCTGTGGGTGTGTGTGTGTGTCTGTGGGTGTGTGTGGGTGTGTGTGTGTGTCTGTGGGTGTGTGTGGGTGTGTGTGTCTGTGGGTGTGTGTGGGTGTGTGTGTCTGTGGGTGTGTGTGTCTGTGGGGGTGTGTGTCTGTGGGTGTGTGTGGGTGTGTGTGGGTGTGTCTGTGGGTGTGTGTGGGTGTGGGGGTGTGTGTGTCTGTGGGTGTGTGTGTCTGTGTGGGTGTGTGTGTGTGTCTGTGGGTGTGTGTGGGTGTGTGTGTGTGTGTGTCTGTGGGTGTGTGTGGGTGTGTGTGTGTGTGTCTGTGGGTGTGTGTGGGTGTGTGTGTCTGTGTGTGTCTGTGGGTGTGTGTGTCTGTGGGTGTCTGTGGGTGTGTGTGTGTGTGTGTGTCTGTGGGTGTGTGTGTCTGTGTGTGTCTGTGGGTGTGTGTGGGTGTGTGTGTGTGTGTCTGTGGGTGTGTGTGTGTGTGTCTGTGGGTGTGTGTGGGTGTGTGTGTGTGTGTGTCTGTGGGTGTGTGTGGGTGTGTGTGTGTGTCTGTGTGTGTCTGTGGGTGTGTGTGTCTGTGGGTGTGTGTGTGTGTGTGTGTCTGTGGGTGTGTGTGTCTGTGTGTGTCTGTGGGTGTGTGTGGGTGTGTGTGTGTGTGTCTGTGGGTGTGTGTGGGTGTGTGTGTGTGTGTCTGTGGGTGTGTGTGGGTGTGTGTGTGTGTGTGTCTGTGGGTGTGTGTGGGTGTGTGTGTGTGTGTGTCTGTGGGTGTGTGTGTCTGTGGGTGTCTGTGGGTGTGTGTGGGTGTGTGTCTGTGGGTGTGTGTGTCTGTGGGTGTGGGTGTGTGTGGGTGTGTGTCTGTGGGTGTGTGTGTCTGTGGGTGTCTGTGGGTGTGTGTCTGTGTGGGTGTGTGAGGTCTCTTCACATGAACGAAGCTCCACTCATGAACTAAAGCCAGCTAAAGCCTGAGCAGGAATCTGGGAATACGGTCATTCCGAGCTCTTCAGCATTTGCTCTCTTTGATCCAGGAACAAGTCAGTTCAGGTTAAATCAGGAAAGCTGCAGCTTAACTCCTGGAATGTTTGATGTGTGTGTCATTTGTTAGCACGTGTTTTAGCATCGGGGAGCGCAGCCCTAAAGCTCCGCCCTCTTCGGGAAGTGTGTGATCACTTCCTGGCTTGGTGAATTCTGTCCTGTACTTATGAGCTGTCCATCAACTCAAGTCCTTCTGTCCCGTCCAGGCGCTGTCCTCGGAGGACAACTGGCCCAGCACCTTCTCCAGTCAGTCCGACAGCCAGTACGGATCGCCCCCTAGAGGCTGGTCCGAGGAGCTGGACGAGCACGGCCACACACTTTATGTTTCTGACTACACGCAGGAGAAGGTGCGCTGAAGGGATGAACTCTGCTCCTCAATAGCACGACGTCCTTGTAGCAAAGCTAACCCAACGTGTGCGGCGTTCCGGCGATCCGTGCAGCCGTCTGCAGATGTGTGGGAGGAGCCTACACAGATGCACATTAGCAGTTAGCACTAGCATCCAGGAATTCGCACCTGCAGCGTCTAATATTAACTTTGGCTTTTTTCAGTCTGCGTCTGTTGTAAAGAAACAAAGGACGTTTACATGCATTCACATTTAGACTTTACACGTTGATCCAAAGAGACGCATGGATCATGGCGCGTGCCGTCAGAGCGTCAGGTGATGAGGGACCAGGACAGGACAGGTCCCAGGTTCCTGCAGGTTTTAATGTGGACTTCTGATGTGTGCAGTGGATCAAACATGTGGACGACCGAGGCCGGCCCTACTACTACAGTGCCGACGGATCCCGGTCCGAATGGGAGCTTCCAAAGGTAAAATTAAAGTCAGATTTTGGACTTCAAAACCTAAAGAGCAATAAAAGTAAAACCTATATAATACCTATACCTATATAATCTTATTTAATTTAGACGCTAAATAATTTCATGCCACAGTTCAAAAAAACCTTAAAATCAGTGTGGTGTCCTTTCTGAGGGCTTAGGGATACTCTCGGGCCGGATACTCTCAGGGGCCGGATACTCTCTGAGGCCGGATACTCTCAGGGGCCGGATACTCTCAGGGGCCGGATACTCTCAGAGGCCGGATACTCTCAGAGGCCGGATACTCTCAGAGGCCGGATACTCTCAGAGGCCGGATACTCTCAGAGGCCGGATACTCTCTGAGGCCGGATACTCTCAGGGGCCGGATACTCTCAGGGGCCGGATACTCTCAGGGGCCGGATACTCTCAGAGGCCGGATACTCTCAGAGGCCGGATACTCTCAGAGGCCGGATACTCTCAGAGGCCGGATACTCTCAGAGGCCGGATACTCTCAGAGGCCGGATACTCTCTGAGGCCGGATACTCTCTGAGGCCGGATACTCTCTGAGGCCGGATACTCTCAGGGGCCGGATACTCTCAGGGGCCGGATACTCTCAGGGGCCGGATACTCTCTGAGGCCGGATACTCTCTGAGGCCGGATACTCTCTGAGGCCGGATACTCTCTGAGGCCGGATACTCCCTGAGGCCGGATACTCTCTGAGGCCGGATACTCTCTGAGGCCGGATACTCTCAGGGGCCGGATACTCCCTGAGGCCGGATACTCCCTGAGGCCGGATACTCCCTGAGGCCGGATACTCTCAGGGGCCGGATACTCTCAGGGGCCGGATACTCTCAGGGGCCGGATACTCTCTGAGGCCGGATACTCTCAGGGGCCGGATACTCTCAGGGGCCGGATACTCTCTGAGGCCGGATACTCCCTGAGGCCGGATACTCCCTGAGGCCGGATACTCTCAGGGGCCGGATACTCTCAGGGGCCGGATACTCTCTGAGGCCGGATACTCTCTGAGGCCGGATACTCCCTGAGGCCGGATACTCTCTGGAGCCGGATACTCTCAGGGGCCGGATACTCCCTGAGGCCGGATACTCTCCGAGGCCATTTTTGATGGCTGAACTGTTGTCATTTCGCCAGTACATCTCGCCACACTCGGGAGAGGTTCCCAAGACTCGCAGTCTGGAAAGAAAGCAACAGGAGCCGGTGGTCCTGACCAAGTGGAGGCACAGCACCTACCTGCTGGACGTCAATGACAAGGTTAGTGTGGAGACGTTGGAGCGGCGGAGGTGCTTTCATGGCTGTTTCTACGCTTCTCACAGAGGAGAAACTTTGTTCTGTCGGTTTCCAGCGATGAAAGGTGGTTCTGATCTGTCCAAACAGCTTGTGATTTTTACTGTTACAGCTGTGGTGACGTGCCAATAAAAGTCACTCCATCACATGATCAGCAGCAGCAGCAATCTTGTGATCCTGTAAATCTTCTCCTGCTGCTCCATTTTTCTTCTCTTCACTACCAAGCCTTTTAGCTGTTAGCTGTTAGCAAGTCATGCTGTTGTTGCTCTCGTTGGCAGGAGTGTGCTCCAGGGCCAAAGCAGAGCTCTCCCGACTCTGACTCCTGCCCTTCATCTCCTAAACATCCCTCCACAGTTAGTATCCTGACTCCCATCACGGTCTCATCTCATCACGGTCACAGTCCTGTCTTCTGCTGGTGAAATGGCGCCCCCTGTGGGTGATCATGAAGCGTCACATTTCCGACTATAGTCCAACACATGTTATCGACTTCTATAGGCTTCTATAGGCTTCTATAGGCTTCTATAGGGCGACTGCTTGTGCTTCGGTATCGATAGAATCTAATCTTATACCGTGTTTTTCTCCTCAGCCATCAGAAAAATGTGGAGTCCTCAATGTCACAAAAATCACAGAGAATGGAAAAAAAGTTCGGTAAGATTAATTATCCCCAATTTTTTTAAACCATTGAAAACATTATGACAGAAACATATTAGATATCGGGATTTTTTTCCTTTAAAAATGTATTTCAAAACCAAATTGGTCATTTGTAAGTTTGCACCGACGGTGCTGCTCCTGGAGGTCGTGGTTCTGATCTGTCTATCATCTGTATCGATCGGATTAAATGTAATAAACGTATGAGCTTGACCTTGTGTGTCCGGAACAAGGTCAAGCTCATACGTGATGTGCTGAGAATATTTGAAATGATAAAATAGCTGCTCCTTCCGTAGAAACGCGGCTCTTAGACTCTGGACTCTGTCCTAAATGTGTTGTTTTTTCTGGCCTCCAGGAAGAATTGGACCTCGTCTTGGACGGTTCTGCAAGGTTCCTCTCTGCTCTTCGCCAAAGGTCAGAGCGGCAGCACCAGCTGGGTATGTACCCCCACAGTCGGACCACCTCGGCCCTCTTTCCTGATGAATGTGAGTGTG
>NC_042294.1:12212846-12220346 GCF_901000725.2 Takifugu rubripes | reverse complement strand
AAACACGTGCACTTCCTGTGCATCTTCCACAGTGATGAAGCCCTCGCTGAGTTTGGACTCCTCCGACCAGAAGAAAACCAGGATGAAGTTAAAGAAGTTCTTGATTCGCCGGCCCACCTATCAGGCTGTTCGGGACAAGGGCTACATCAAAGGTGCCCCGGCGCCGCCGGCATGTTGCGCAACCTCCCTTCAGGCTCCGTTGGTGGGCTGATGTGTTGATCTCCACAGACCAGGTGTTTGGCAGCAGTCTGACCAGTCTGTGCCAGCGGGAGAACAGCTCTGTGCCCAACTTCGTCCAAATGTGCATCGACCATGTAGAGAAGACAGGTATGATGTCGCTCAACCCTCTGGGCTCCAGTCCAGATCCCGGTCCACACACCTCCTTTACAGGTTCTCAGGATCTCCAGCCCATCCCAAAATGACCACAGCAAAATGTGGACGCTCTTAAAAGCCTTTTCTCAAGGCCAAAATATCTGTAGGAGCCTCAGTAAAGCTTCAGTAGCTGGTTCTTCAGGAGGTTCAGTAGGGGAACATGTTGAATCTTTATCCTGAATTACTGGACCTACATGATCTGAGCTGAACTGGAACCGTAACCGAATGTTAGATGTGATCAGAACTGCTGCTGATGATTCTTCCCTCCTGTCCGACGCAGCTCTGAGTGTTGATGGTCTGTACAGAGTCAGCGGGAACCTGGCTGTGATCCAGAAGCTTCGCTTTGCTGTGAATCACGGTGAGACCGACCTCCAACATGCCGTGGTTCACACACACACACACACACACACACACACACACACACACACACACACACTCATAACACACACACTTGTCCCCAGATGAGAAGCTGGACCTGAATGACAGTAAGTGGGAGGACATCCACGTGACCACAGGTGCTCTGAAGATGTTCTTCAGGGAGCTTCCAGAGCCGCTCTTCACCTATGGGTTCTTCAACGACTTTGTCGACGCCATCAGTGAGTAATTGTAACCTGCTTGTTGCCACACGGTGGCGCTCTTCTGTGTGGGTTTAACTCTCTGTCTCTACTCCAGAATGTTCTGACCACAAACAGAGAGTGAACACGGTCAAAGACCTGATCAGGAAGCTGCCCAAACCCAACCAGGACACCATGCAGACCCTCTTCAAACACCTGCGCAGGTAATTGTTTACGGGTTCTGTCATGGTACTTTATAATGGTACTTTAACTCAGCCTCCATTTTTAGGGATTTATTGGAGGATCCAAGCGAAGATGATCGAAGCTTCATCCTTTTTAATGCCGTTTCTAGACGTTAAAGCAGAAATGTCAGAGCCCCATCATTAGCCATGTACACCTGTAGCCAGGTTAGCCAGGTACACCTGTAGCCTGGTTAGCCATGTACACCTGTAGCCTGGTTAGCCATGTACACCTGTAGCCTGGTTAGCCATGTACACCTGTAGCCAGGTTAGCCAGGTACACCTGCAGCCTGGTTAGCCAGGTACACCTGCAGCCTGGTTAGCCAGGTACACCTGTAGCCTGGTTAGCCAGGTACACCTGCAGCCTGGTTAGCCAGGTACACCTGCAGCCTGGTTAGCCAGGTACACCTGTAGCCTGGTTAGCCATGTACACCTGCAGCCAGGTTAGCCATGTACACCTGTAGCCAGGTTAGCCATGTACACCTGTAGCCTGGTTAGCCATGTACACCTGTAGCCAGGTTAGCCAGGTACACCTGCAGCCTGGTTAGCCATGTACACCTGCAGCCAGGTTAGCCATGTACACCTGTAGCCTGGTTAGCCATGTACACCTGTAGCCTGGTTAGCCAGGTACACCTGCAGCCTGGTTAGCCAGGTACACCTGCAGCCTGGTTAGCCAGGTACACCTGCAGCCTGGTTACCAGGTACACCTGCAGCCTGGTTAGCCAGGTACACCTGCAGCCTGGTTAGCCATGTACACCTGCAGCCAGGTTAGCCATGTACACCTGCAGCCTGGTTAGCCATGTACACCTGCAGCCAGGTTAGCCATGTACACCTGCAGCCAGGTTAGCCATGTACACCTGCAGCCAGGTTAGCCATGTACACCTGCAGCCTGGTTAGCCATGTACACCTGCAGCCTGGTTAGCCATGTACACCTGCAGCCTGGTTAGCCATGTACACCTGCAGCCAGGTTAGCCAGGTACACCTGTAGCCTGGTTAGCCATGTACACCTACAGCCTGGTTAGCCAGGTACACCTGTAGCCTGGTTAGCCAGGTACACCTGTAGCCTGGTTAGCCATGTACACCTGCAGCCTGGTTAGCCATGTACACCTGTAGCCAGGTTAGCCATGTACACCTGCAGCCTGGTTAGCCAGGTACACCTGCAGCCAGGTTAGCCATGTACACCTGCAGCCAGGTTAGCCATGTACACCTGTAGCCAGGTTAGCCATGTACACCTGCAGCCTGGTTAGCCAGGTACACCTGCAGCCAGGTTAGCCATGTACACCTGCAGCCAGGTTAGCCAGGTACACCTGCAGCCAGGTTAATAATGCCTTAATAATGCCTTAATGGTAATAATGCCTTAATGGTAATAATGCCTTAATAATGCTTTAATAATGCCTTAATAATGCCTTAATAATGCCTTAATGGTAATAATGCCTTAATAATGCTTTAATAATGCCTTAATAATGACTTAATAATGCCTTAATAATGCCTTAATGGTAATAATGCCTTAATAATGCCTTAATAATGCCTTAATGGTAATAATGCCTTAATAATGCCTTAATAATGCCTTAATAATGCCTTAATGATGCCTTAATGGTAATAATGCCTTAATAATGCCTTAATAATTCCTTAATAATGCCTTAATGGTAATGATGCCTTAATAATGCCTTAATAATGCCTTAATAATTCCTTAATAATGCCTTAATAATGCCTTAATGGTAATAATGCCTTAATAATGCCTTAATAATGCCTTAATGATGCCTTAATGGTAATAATGCCTTAATAATGCCTTAATAATGCCTGAATAACCTCATTTGCTCCACCTTTCATGTTGGCTGGACTTCACTGACACTTCACTACTTTGTTCTGTTGGGTTTTTAACTGTCTTTATTTTTATATAGTGTTTGTTCTTGTTGCCAGCTGATCTTGACCAGTTAGGAAGGTGCCTCTCATTGTGTTCTTATTAACAAGCAGCACTTATTATTCTCATTAGCATGTTTCTGCTAGCGATAGAATTACTTGTGCACTAAGTTCACGTGCACTAAAATGCACGGTGGAAGTTTCTGCCCGCTCATTCTCTCCACCTCTGCAGGGTGACCGAACACGGGGAAGCGAACCGAATGACCGCTCAGAGTGTGGCCATCGTCTTTGGACCCACGCTGCTGCGGCCCGAGACCGAGACGGGCAACATGGCGGTCCACATGGTGTACCAGAACCAGATCGTGGAGCTCGTCCTGCTGGAGCACCAGACCGTCTTTGGCAGGTAGAGGCGGCCGGTTTCTCTCCACCGTGGTCTTTGCTTCTGGGGCCGAGCAGACGCCTGGACCTCAGATATTCCAGAGTTGCACTTCAGCGAGAGGAGCGCGACGCCGCCATGGCGACGCCACCATGGCGACGCCTCCATGGCGGTTGTGCACGTTGGCGCCCCTGGACCGTGAACCTGACAGGGAACTATTTTCTTCATCCTGGACTCGAACCTGTGGTGAAAACCGAACCAGTGTTATGGTGAAGAGGATGGCGCTTGATGAACTGAGCCCTCTTCCCCCCCCCTCCCCCCCCCACACACACACACACCCTCTCCCCCCACCTACCCCCCCCACACCTGTGGATCCTGTGACTTGAATGACGGAGGACAGCCCTCCATGTGTGGCCATGAATTAAAGGAAATGGAATAAGAGCTGATGGAAGTGTCCTCGTCATGTGTCGTGCACGTTGTGGGTGGAGTTGGCCTGCTGGGGGGGTGGGGGGGGGTCGGGGGGTCAGGGGGGGTCAGGATTCACAGTTGCTTTCATCTGTGTTGTTGAGCACTTTCGCCACATTTTAAATCACGTTCAATATTTGGAAGCTGCATCTAAAATCTCTGTAAAGAAAATCCTGAAAAAACAATGATAGTAAATATCAGGAGGAAAACAGAGTATTTTACAATATAATTATAAATATAATGGTTTAGCATCGCTGAGTGAAACATGCTGGTTTTAGTGTTTGGTATTAAACATTTTCTTTTCTCCTCTGAAATTTATTGAGACTTAAAAATTAGCCAGAGGTCATTTGACCACAAATGTCGAGGTCAACCAGCAACCCCCAAAATTGCATTTTGAGTTTTGGAACTTACCTGCACCTCCACACACCCCCACACACCCCCACACACCTCCACACACCTCCACACACCCCCACACACCTCCACACACCTCCACACACCTTTACACACCCCCACACACCTCCACACACCTCCACACACCCCCACACACCTTCACACACCCCCACACACCTCCACACACCCCCACACACCTCCACACACCTCCACACACCTCCACACACCTCCACACACCCCCACACACCTCCACACACCTTCACACACCCCCACACACCTCCACACACCCCCACACACCTCCACACACCTCCACACACCCCCCACACACCTCCACACACCCCCACACACCTCCACACACCCCCACACACCTCCACACACCTCCACACACCTTCACACACCCCCACACACCCCCACACACCTCCACACACCTCCACACACCTCCACACACCCCCACACACCCCCACACACCTCCACACACCTCCACACACCCCCACACACCTCCACACACCTCCACACACCTCCACACACCCCCACACACCTCCACACACCTCCACACACCCCCACACACCTCCACACACCTCCACACACCCCCACACACCTTCACACACCTCCACACACCCCCACACACCTTCACACACCTCCACACACCCCCACACACCTTCACACACCTCCACACACCCCCACACACCCCCACACACCTCCACACACATCCATCAGTAACTCACCTGTACCTGGATATTCTGCACACATTCATGTTTAAATGGTGTTAAACACTCATCAAAGTCAGTGTTTTCAGATTCTGTGATTTCACACTGGACAGAATGTGAATGAGGTACATCAACAAATCCTTTTTACTCAAACAGAAGTTTCTACATCCAAAACACTCCTGATGAACTCAAATAAAAGCCGAACAAACTCAGAACCAACATGAGATAAAAAAGATGCAAACAGACATATTGCTCAGTGCTTTTTAATAGAAGAAATCAGAATTATGAGCATCAATTATGCAGGTGTGTTAAAAGAAAAACACTGGAACAATCAAACATGGGAACAGAACCTGGATTTTTTTTTTAAAAAAAGAACTAAACAAACTAAAGAAAAAAATCCCCTGAAGCAGCAACTGAAGAGTTGATTTTGTTCAGCTTCTTTTGTAAAGACTAAAAACCAAATATCCATAGCGCTCCGTTCACAGCCTTGCATATCTCAGCTTTAGTGGACGGCGAGTCCCAGCTGGTTGGGGCTCTTGTTCTGGGTAGGGGGGGGCTCAGGTCTGGGGGTGGGGCACGCTTCCGTGGGGGCATCATCAAGACCTGTGCGTAGGTCAGTTTGGAGCCCACCTGAAAAGTCAGAGAACCAGGATTTAGTTTCCACCATGAGCATCTTTGAACAGGTCTGCTATAACCTGGGGTTTTTGTCCTGTCGGGGGTCTTAAACCCGATAAATGTTGATGTGTCTGTGACCAATCAGGACATTCACTTTATGAATGAGTAACAGGAATGGACACAATTAAATCAAGCATCAAATTAAGCATCAAAAACAACTCAACACCCAAAACTTACTTGCTGTCCTGGCGGATGAGCTGGTTGGTGGTCGGCCTTGGTCTTTGACCTCTGCTCCAGACCCCTGAAGAGGAACAGGTCTCAGGTGTTACCAAGTGCTCCACAGGTGAGATAAAGAGTGAGCGAGGGTGGGGGCCATGAACTTACCCATTCACCATTGGCTGAATATTCTGAATATTCTTGGAGGGCCGGGGCTCCAACACTGGCCCTGGGGTGTCCACACCGCCCCCCCTCTGGGGGAACCCAGCCTGGGCTGTGCCCTGGGACCACACCGTTGCCTTGGGCTTGTCCCCGCTGTCGCCCCCTTCAGCCTTCACCCGCCGCTCAGGACAGACGGAGTCAATCTTGGAGGATGGAGTGGAAGCATCTCCACCAGCACCAGGGGGCAAAGTCTGAGTGGCTACATGGTGACGCTCAGGTCTCGGGGGGCCCAGGTCTTCGGCTGTGTTATAAAACCAAATCGGGAATGAGGGACCATCGCCCACTTCTCGGCTCCGGATTCTCCTCACGTGGGAATTCACAGGAAGCCACGGACGTTGGAGCTCCGCATTGTCCTGCCACTCAAACTGGGATCTGGTGGATCCACGGAGAGTTTGTTGACCGATGTGTGGGGAGGATCCCGTGGTCAGACGCACGTTGACCTCGCTCGATAGAGACAGTTCAGGAGGAGGTGGCAATAAACTGGTTTCTGAATCAGGAGGAGGTGGCAATAAACTGGTTTCTGAATCAGGAGGAGGTGGCAATAAACTGGTTTCTGAATCAGGAGGAGGTGGCAATAAACTGGTTTCTGGTTCAGGAGGAGGTGGCAATAAACTGGTTTCTGAATCAGGAGGAGGTGGGAATAAACTGGTTTCTGAATCAGGAGGAGGTGGGAATAAACTGGTTTCTGAATCAGGAGGTGGTGGGAATAAACTGGTTTCTGAATCAGGAGGAGGTGGGAATAAACTGGTTTCTGAATCAGGAGGTGGTGGGAATAAACTGGTTTCTGGTTCAGGAGGTGGTGGGAATAAACTGGTTTCTGAATCAGGAGGAGGTGGGAATAAACTGGTTTCTGAATCAGGAGGAGGTGGGAATAAACTGGTTTCTGAATCAGGAGGTGGTGGGAATAAACTGGTTTCTGAATCAGGAGGAGGTGGGAATAAACTGGTTTCTGAATCAGGAGGAGGTGGGAATAAACTGGTTTCTGAATCAGGAGGAGGTGGGAATAAACTGGTTTCTGAATCAGGAGGAGGTGGGAATAAACTGGTTTCTGAATCAGGAGGTGGTGGGAATAAACTGGTTTCTGAATCAGGAGGAGGTGGGAATAAACTGGTTTCTGAATCAGGAGGAGGTGGGAATAAACCAGTTTCTGGTTCAGGAGGTGGTGGTAATAAACCAGTTTTCAGAACCGTGGATGGACCAGGCTCATCTGTTGCACACTGGAGCGGTTTGGACGGCTTTGACCCGCCTGTGCTCAGCCTGGGCAGCGCCACACGGGGAGGTGATTCCAGGGGTTCCTCCCATGTGCCTCTGCCGTCTCCTTTAACCTCCTCATCCAAGCAGGCCTGCTGGGCTCCTGCGGAGGTGTGCTGCCTGTGCTCCACCGTCTTCCTGCTCCGTCTGATGTAGGGCGGGAGTTCTGGCAGACTGCTGTCGCTCTCGCTGTCGCTGTCGCTGTCGCTCCACTGGTCAGAGGAAGTGCTACA
>NC_042294.1:12202846-12207846 GCF_901000725.2 Takifugu rubripes | reverse complement strand
AGCAGAAGCAAATCTGCGTCCTGCAGCCAAAGGCTCCATTCATATTTCTTCTTGTTTCACAGCACATTAACCTGCAGACACTGTTTTTCTGTCATGGACTCAAAAGGAAATCAGACATTTTCTGAAGCAACGAGGTGAAGTCAGAAATCTTTGAGCTTATTAAAGCACCACTAAAGGATCTGTTTGAGTTGTAGGAATGTGATTACGTCCCTGTTGCTGATGGGGGAGGGTTAGGGGTTAGGGGGAGGGGGAGGGGTTAGGGGTTAGGGGGGGGGTTAGGTTAGGGGGAGGGGTTAGGTTAGGGTTAGGGGTAGGGGGAGGGGTTAGGGCTAGGTTAGGGGTAGGGGGAGGGTTAGGGGTTAGGGGTAGGGGGAGGGTTAGGGGTTAGGGGTAGGGGTTAGGGGGAGGGGTAGGGGGAGGGGTTAGGGGTAGGGGTTAGGGTAGGGGTAGTTGAAGATATTTGGCTTTTTTCTAAAGACGGGGAGGGTCCTTAACCCGCGGGGGCCGAAGGTCAAAGATGAGTCTTCATTGGGCAGTCTGACCCTGAGTTCCCCACATCGTGTTGCTCGGCTCGTCTGTACAGAGCGAACCGCCTCAAACACAAGCGTCTGTCCCGTGGTTTTAGGTAGATGACTTGGCGTGGACTTGGCGTGGACGTGGCGTGGACTTGGCGTGGACTTGGCGTGGACGTGGCGTGGACTTGGCGTGGACTTGGCGTGGACGTGGCGTGGACTTGGCGTGGACTTGGCGTGGACTTGGCGTGGACTTGGCGTGGACGTGGCGTGGACTTGGCGTGGACTTGGTGTGGACGTGGCGTGGACTTGGCGTGGACTTGGCGTGGACTTGGCGTGGACGTGGCGTGGACTTGGCGTGGACTTGGTGTGGACGTGGCGTGGACTTGGCGTGGACTTGGCGTGGACTTGGCGTGGACTTGGCGTGGACTTGGCGTGGACATTTTTTTTTGGGAACTGTCGTCACCATGTTTTTAGCAGTCTTTTAATTTCAGCTTCAGCTTTGACACGTCAGACCACCTTGGAATGAAGGCACATGTTGGAGTAGCTCGGAGTCATGTGACCTGTCGGAAGCCACAGGTTGTGCAGGTGGGAGGATCTCCAGTGTTTCCAAACGAGGAATCGTTGGATCTTTTCTATAATTCATGGGTGTGACCACAGCGTGCTCCTCGGGGGTTTGTGTCTTTGAAGTGTTCCATATGCTGGTGGTGGTTTTCAGGCCCAATCTGCTCGCTGGCCCGGCCTGGTCTGTGGAGGCTGAGGTGTGGGCGGGTCATGTGATCACGCCATTACGAGACATGAAAGATTTATGGGCGTTCGCCACTTCCTGTGGCTTCATCGGAAGGTGGGCTGGACGGAGAAGAAAGTGCCGAGTGTGTGCGTGCGTGCGTGTGCGTGCGTGCGTGCGTGCGTGCGTGTGTGTGTGTGCGCGTGTGTGTGTGTGTGTGTGTGTGTGCATTGCTGCCTTGTGAGTAGTTTGCTAGATGAGGTGAGTTTGTTCTTGTTCTGAGAGCCGCTGGAATCCACCAAAATAAAAATGACGTTAATCTCACAACCACAATTCTAAAAGTGATTAGCATCATCGCCATCGTTTCTATAGCAGGTAGGGGCTGTAGGCTCTGTCGCCATGGCGATAGGGGGAGGCCGGAGATCAGGCCAGACAGGAAGGAGCTTTAGCTGGAGTTGGCCAAAGTTTTCAGGAGAACAAAGATGGATTTGAATGAAACTTGAGGATGGCACCAACGTGACCTCAGAGGTCCTGGTTCAGATTTCTATCTTTTGGCTTTGGTTTGTTGACCTGAAGGCCTTCCACATGATCACGTGGTCCCTCGCAGGGATCACGTGGTCCCTCGCAGGGATCACGTGGTCCCTCGCAGGGATCACGCGGTCCCTCTCATTCAAAGCCACCCTTCCTCCAAATGTGCTGTCACAGCCTCCAACCGGGACGTGTTTCCATGTTTGTGAGCCAGCGTGCAACATTCCAAATGCCAGTCGGCCCCGTTGCTGTTATTAACGAGCTCCAGGCAGCAGGACCGGATCATATTCCTTGGAAATTCAATGCATTTAAATTAGCTGTGGATCTACAATCCAGGCCTGGATTTCCATTCAATAATTGCAGGATGCTGAAAGTTGCCCCCCTGTTGGCGTCAGCTACACAATCAAGTCAATGACATATACAATAAATCCAAGCTGAGATCTGACTGAGGTCGTTCTGTACGAGACGTTTCTTCACTGCTGACACTTGTGTCGGAGTAGGAGGCGTCTGAACCTGCAGCTCTTCCTCCTGCTGTGAGTGAGCATCCAAATATTTCATCTGTTACTCAGAAGATGCTCAGAAGATCTGGGGAAACGATCTCTGATGTGATGGTGCAGGACACGAAGGGGAAGAGAGGAGCCTCAATCAGCCCTGGGGGGGATCATTGGTGCCTCCTTCAGTACATCCTCTAACCTCAGAGACATTACAAGCATATATATAGATAAAATAATTCAAAGTAATAAATATAAGGAACTAGAAACCCAATTCTCAGACTAGTTTCCACATTCATTAGATATTGTTATATACTCATATTGTTGACTTGATTGACACAACTTCTGTTTTTTATTTCACCTTGGACACTTTTATTCGTGTCTAATGGGAGTTACATTTGGTTCAGAGTAATATTGGCTTTATAAAGGGCTTTTTGGCTCATGAGGACGCTCGGACTTGATCACTTTGTCCAACACAGTCTAATAAACGCTTTAATCAGGGCATCCAGATGTTGGTGGTGGCTGCTAACAGTCCGCCAGGAAGAGCTCGGTGTTGTGATTAGAGTTGGGGAGGCTCTCTGTTTGTTCCTGTGTCTCATTAGCACCGTTGGCTGCTGGCTCTTTTTGCTAACATGTATTCCCAGTGGAGCGTTTCTCTACTGAGGCTGCAATTAGGACTTTTCCCCCACAGCCTTTTCCACGGTGCTCTGTGATTGGACCAAAGCCTCTGCATGAATACCGACACCCTCAATCCCCCAATGCTGCGAGGAGGCGCTAAACTAATCACAAACACCAGTTTAATTATACATGTGGAAGAACTATGGGATCGGACGTCTCATCGGCATTTCTGCTCGTGCAGGCGGAGAGGGGAAGCACGTTGCCAGCTCCTAAATTAGCTCTTTGGATGTGCAACAGAGCCAAAGTCTCAGTCAATTAGCCTGCACATTTTATGGGCGTAAAAATGGCTTTGACATCAGTGGCAGTGAGCGCGCTGCAAAGTGGGTCGATGGTATATTACGGCGTCCTGATCGCCGCTTTTGGGCCGTCTGCTAAACTGGGACCTGTGGAGGGGCTGGGGGCCACTGCTATCATTCTCCTTTGTTGTACCGTCAGAGCTAATCTCTCCCCAGGGTTTCTCTCAGCATCAGCTCCTGTCACTGCCCCCAGATCGGATGAGTAAATCGGAGGTGAGCCAGGAGGACACCCACACATCCTCCAGCAGCAGCCCCCCAACACATCATCCCACCTTCCACATCCGTCAGCCCTTCGTGGGTATGAAACCGAGGCCCCAACCCATCACCAACGCTCCTCCATCAGTGCAGTGCACCCTGCAGACCCCACCCTGCAGACCCCAGACCCACCCTGCAGACCCCACCCTGCAGACCCCACCCTGCAGACCCCAGACCCACCCTGCAGACCCCACCCTGCAGACCCACCCTGCAGACCTACCCTGCAGACCCCAGACCCACCCTGCAGACCTACCCTGCAGACCCCAGACCCACCCTGCAGACCCACCCTGCAGACCCACCCTGCAGACCTACCCTGCAGACCCCAGACCCACCCTGCAGACCCACCCTGGGCAGACCCCACCCTGCAGACCCACCCTCCAGACCCCAGACCACCTCCACCACACTCTATTCAGCTATTATTGCTGCCACATTCTAGGATTCTGATTCTTGGTTTACCACTTACTAAAAATAAATCCAAATGTGACCACAACATTAGTCTCATAGTTTCAGCCGCTGGAAAACGTTGTACAACGTTGTAAAGTCTTGGTTTGGATGTGGTTTCATTTTATCTGAATGAATCTGGAGCTTTGAATATGGAGCTTTGCCTCCATTCTTAAGGTCTTTTTTCTGAAGGTGGACTTAAATCAGTTTGCTCCATTTAAAAAGATTTATTTGACACAACTGTCTTAATAAATATCCAGCAGCAATTTGAAGTCACGTTTGCTATCAAATCTAATTTGTTTTAGAGTTGGGCCACTTTAGAATCAACCATTCATTTCAACTCGCCCCATTTCGGCCAGTTTTATTTTTCTTTTATGAAAAACAAATGTTTTCTCTCGCTCTTTCCGTTTTCATCCACATATTCATTTGCATCATTGTGTGAAGAACTCGCAGTGACCTTTTGAATTCTATCAATCTCTGACATTTTAAAGTGTTTTTGGTTTCCTGCAGCGAGGAAAGGAAATTGCTCAACGAGTTCATGCGGTCGTTCCCGTCCTGCCCCGCTAGGGGGCAGCGATGAGCAGCGTTCCTCCGCGACCCAGATGCGCTTCCGCTCCAGGCTGAAGCTGTTTGTTCTTCTTGGATTAACTTCGCCAAACGTCCACACTCCTCCTCCCCATCTTCCCCCACACATGATACTCTTGGCTCATCATCACATGACTGAGCTTGTACACACACACACACACACACACACACACACACACACACACACACACACACACACGCACACACACACACACACACACACAGCGAAGATCATCTTATGCCACAATTCGTCTCTGCATTAGCATGGACGTCATCCATATTGATGTTAGGTGATTCATGTGCTGCCAGCCTCTTTGTTTTATCTGCTCCTTCGTGCCTCTTCACCAAGGTAATGCAGGAAGTGATGGAGAAGTGGATGAGCAGAGCCCCCCGGGGGAGGGTGGGGGGGGGGGTGGGGGGGGGGGGTTCAGTTTTGTAGCTCCGGCACAACCCCCGGTGATGAGGTGGAGTCTAATTGATTTGTCAA
>NC_042294.1:12175346-12192846 GCF_901000725.2 Takifugu rubripes | reverse complement strand
AGACTTAAAGGTGAGATGTACAGGTGAGACTTAAAGGTGAGCTGTACAGGTGAGCTGTACAGGTGAGACTTAAAGGTGAGACTTAAAGGTGAGCTGTACAGGTGAGCTGTACAGGTGAGACTTAAGGTGAGATGTACAGGTGAGCTGTACAGGTGAGACTTAAAGGTGAGCTGTACAGGTGAGCTGTACAGGTGAGACTTAAAGGTGAGATGTACAGGTGAGACTTAAAGGTGAGCTGTACAGGTGAGCTGTACAGGTGAGACTTAAAGGTGAGATGTACAGGTGAGACTTAAAGGTGAGCTGTACAGGTGAGCTGTACAGGTGAGACTTAAAGGTGAGCTGTACAGGTGAGCTGTACAGGTGAGACTTAAAGGTGAGCTGTACAGGTGAGCTGTACAGGTGAGATGTACAGGTGAGACTTAAAGGTGAGCTGTACAGGTGAGCTGTACAGGTGAGCTGTACAGGTGAGACTTAAAGGTGAGCTGTACAGGTGAGCTGTACAGGTGAGACGCTGGCTCAGGTGAAAGAAGGAGAGCTAATAGGGAGCGTGTGGTCATCGATGTTGTTTATTGTGAGACGGGGGGGTCATAAAAAACAAAGAAGGAGAAAACCCCAAAAGTCATAATTATAAAATGATGAGGGCATTAGGAGGCGGATATAAAAATGGGCGGGACTTGACGTATAAAGTAAGAAATAAAAACACAGGTCATTATTATTTTGGCTTGGTACAAAGGACAAAGTCAGATGAAACACGCTCATGCTAGTAGACGGTTAGTTCCAACACTTCAGTAGCTTCAGAACGACGACGGGGAAGGAAACCAACGTGAGGAAGGTCGCAGGAGGTCACGGGTTCCAATCTTCAGGTTTGCAGGTCGAGGAGCAGAACAGGTTTGTTCCAGAACCGTCCTTCAGCAGGCCGGAATCACAGTTTTCCAGGCTAGCTTTGGCTCCTCCCCCTTACTAAAATATATTATCGTATTAATACAAACTACGGTATTGTACACTACACTGTAATAAATAACCATAAAAGAAACATAAAAAAAATAAGACACATAAATATAAAAGTTCTCTATGTCTAAGCGGATCCGGGGGGGGGGGTAACACTGCCATTGATGGAAACATTCAGAAGGTTCAACAATACAAGGACACAGAAATTAATACTGACGGGTAAGAATTCAAACTCCTGGGATTCACGTCTGCCGGCGTTTGAACACGTGCACGAAGCTTCCAAAAGGCAGAAATAACACTGGACCGTCGGCCCGAGAGGGAGCGGCGCCATCACGCCGTCGCTCCGGGTTGCTCCGGGTCGCTCCGTGGTCGCTCCGCGGTCGCTCCGGAGTCGCTCCGGGTCGCTCCGGAGTCGCTCCGGGGTCGCTCCGGGGTCGCTCCGTGGTCGCTCCGGGTCGCTCCGGGGTCGCTCCGGGGTCGCTCCGGGGTCGCTCCGGGATCTGGGACAAACCTGATCACAGCTGCTGGACGTCAGCAGCAAAATTCAATGGCACTTCTGATATGCATGTTCTCTGCTGTAGTCTTTGCATATGGCTCGGGGGGGGGGGGGGGGGGGGGGGGCACGTCGCTGCGCCCCCGCTGACTGGTGCCACCTCATGATGAGAAACGTGATACTATACGTAGCGTAGCATAGCATAGTGTAGCATAGCTTCAACACAATGTGCAGAGCATGAAAGATCCTCAGGCAACAGAAGTGGGCGGATTTTGATCAGGAATTTTAAAGGGGGGGGGGGGGGGGGGGGGGTTCTATATGATGCTGGGACGAGCGGTGCTGCCAGATTTATTCTTTCTTTGCATTTAGACAGAGTGGAAATAAGAATTGTTCACATAAAACTCTAAGAAAATGGACGAGCAGCGTTAAAGTTGCGTATCCGGCTCTGCTCCTGAATTGTCCTGATAATTCGATATGTAGCAAATCTCTCATATGACTTTCAGAAAGAAAAAAGCTGCCCCCCCCCAAAAAAAAGAGTCCTTCTATAAAATACAGACTAAAGTAACTGTGACAACCAAATTGAATGAAAGGATCCGTCCTCCCCATCTGTTGTGTTCATAAAGCTCCCGATCCAATCAAAAGAACGCTAAAACGGGCTACGCTAGCACGGGCTACGCTAGCAGGTGCTAGCGCGACGGCAGGTGCGGCTAGTGCGGTAATACTGACGGGTTGCAGCTCGGCTTCATCGAGCGGTAAACCGAGCCTCTTGTAGTGCACAGATTCCTCTTCCAACTTAATAAAATACTGACTTTTTGTTCATTGGCAATAAAAAGGTATAGAAATCTCTCCCAACTGTACAGCATTTAAAGGTTAAAATATGAGCGATAAAATTAGTAACACTGATAGAAAGTAATGACCCTAGTTGTTTTAGTAATAAAACGTTATCTAAAGTGTGTCGGCTCCAGCCTCCACAGGCTGCGGGATGCATTTTCCTTCATCTGGATCTTTACAAACGGGAGATTCCTCCCTGGGGAAACTGGGGTTTCCAGGCACAGCTGGTGTCTCCAGGGAGGTGGAGGAGAACGTCCCGCTGCGCTGGTGCTCCTGGAGTCTGATTGGGTTCCTCCTCTTTTAGTCTCTGACTCCTCCTGAGTTGTTTAACCCTCCTCCTGGGTCACCTCTCCTGTAGTATCCGAAGCCTCCTCCTGTTCCTGAGAGCTCCTCAGCACCTCCTCCTGCCGTGTGTCAGCCTCCTCTTCCTCTTGTCTCACCTCCTCCACTCCCTCAACCATCATTCCCTCCTCTTCCTCGTCCCCTCCTTCATCACCGATCTGCACCACCTGGATATCATCCATGTCCACTGCTCCTTCCTCCTCCTCCTCCTCCTCCTCCTCCTCCTCACTCTCCTCCTCCTCCCTGGTGCTGCTGCCCCGCTCATCCGAGTCCAGCGGGGGGGAGGTGGGGTGCTGCCTCTGCAGCGCCTCTGGGTCGGCCTCTTCGGGGCTCTCCGGGCCTCCTGCTGGACCTGGAGTCTCCTTCTTGCAGTAGGAGTAGCGGTGGTTCATGTGCTGGGAGTAGGATCCCGAGTGGGAGAAGCGTTTTCCGCACTTGTCGCACTGGTACGGCTTCTCCCCCGAGTGGAGGCGCATGTGTTCGATCAGGTGGTGCTTGTGTTTGAAGGCCTTGCTGCAGATGTTGCACTCGTGTGGTCGTTTTCCTGCGGAGAGCAGAAACATCTGTTAGCACCAGAGGAGCCGGCCGGCGCACCAGCGCACGCCCACCCTCCGCTTCCAGACCCTCCGGATTCCAGACCCTCCGCTTCCAGACCCTCCGCTTCCAGACCCTCCGCTTCCAGACCCTCCGGATTCCAAACTCTGGATTCCCAACTCTGGATTCCAAACTCTGGATTCCCAACTCTGGATTCCAAACTCTGGATTCCAAACTCTGGATTCCCAACTCTGGATTCCCAACTCTGGATTCCAAACTCTGGATTCCCAACTCTGGATTCCAAACTCTGGATTCCCAACTCTGGATTCCAAACTCTGGATTCCCAACTCTGGATTCCCAACTCAGTTAGCAGCATTAAAGGTGTTTGTGGAGACCTGATCAATCGCTCGTCATCGTTCAGTTATTCACAAATGAAAGTCAACAACTTCAATGAGCGACTGAACCTTCTGACACCGACAGGGTGGGGGGGCTGTGCACGAGTGCACGGGGGCTGTGCAAGAGTGCACGGGGGCTGTGCAAGAGTGCACGGGGGCTGTGCACGAGTGCACGGGGGCTGTGCAAGAGTGCACGGGGGCGTCACCACAGTGGTCTCATGTTGTGCTTCTCGTCTAGATTTTCCACTGATTAATGGGGATCTTTAAAGGTCGTTAGTAGCCAGGGTTAGGGTTAGGGTTAGTAGCCAGGGTTAGGGTTAGTAGCCAGGGTTAGGGTTAGGGTTAGTAGCCAGGGTTAGGGTTAGGGTTAGTAGCCAGGGTTAGGGTTAGTAGCCAGGGTTAGGGTTAGGGTTAGTAGCCAGGGTTAGGGTTAGTAGGCAGGGTTAGGGTTAGTAGGCATGGTGAGGGTTAGTAGCCAGGGTTAGGGTTAGTAGCCAGGGTTAGGGTGAGGGTTAGTAGCCAGGGTTAGGGTTAGTAGCCAGGGTTAGGGTTAGTAGCCAGGGTGAGGGTTAGTAGCCAGGGTTAGGGTTAGTAGCCAGGGTTAGGGTGAGGGTTAGTAGCCAGGGTTAGGGTTAGTAGCCAGGGTTAGTAGCCAGGGTTAGGGTTAGTAGCCAGTCCCTCCTCAGCGATTCGGGCAGCTCAGAAGCACACGGTCTTCTCAGCGTCGGGGTGGAGCTGCTCTCCACGAGCATGAGCTCATCGCACCACCGTGGTCAGCAGGTATGAAGCAGCAGCAGAGACCTCTGGCTGCCTGAGTCATTCCTGCTGGGATGGACGGACGCCTCCACCCTGCTGCTCAGAATTCCCCTTTCCCTCAACCATGTGAGTCATGTTGACCCTCCCAGCAGAGCTGCGATCTTTGAAATCAGCTCTCTGCTCCTCCAACCCTCTAACAGGAGCCTTTCCAACACATTCATTCAGCTCCTTTAGTCGGAACTCCGTATTTCCGCCTTTTCCCGCTCACAGATGGAGGTCTCACCTGTGTGCTCGTACTTGTGGCGCAGCAGCGAGCTGCTCTTCTGGAAGATCTTGTCACACAGGTCGCAGGCGTACAGGCCGCTGTCCGTCTTCTTCATCTTCTTTCTCTGAGAGCCCGAGTCCGAGTCGTTCTGCTCCTCCATGGTGGACAAGCCCTCCGAGTCCAGTCTTTCCTCCTGAGCAACAGGGTCACAGACACATGGGGGGTTAAGGGAACGTTGAAGAAGTCTTAATGTTCTGTGTGGTCCAAAACACGAGCGTATCTCTTAAGCTTCTCCTCTTACACGGGTCTGGTCCACTCAACAGGGAAGTTTAACCCAACAGCAATAAGTCGATACGGCCTTTAAACAGCTTCACAGGGATCGATGGGCGGCGTGAGGAGAGTGAAGCCTCGTCCCGCCAACACGTCTCCATCCATCACCACGCTCCCATTACACGTCCGCACAACCAGAACTATTAAAGGCCATCATTCTTACACAGCGCTCCTTTCTGACGTTTCTATATGTGACTTATTGATTCCACGTGGATGCTTCCAGTCTGTCTATCACGTCCAGGTCTTTTGAGCAATAACTAACGATCTGGGATCGAGGATCTTATTGCTTCTGACAAAAAACCCTGGTGTTACGCAACAATATTTCAGGGTTTCATTAAGTCCTTAATCGGTAATAGAAAATGAATGTGCATCCTAAAATGAAGCAGACCCACATTTAGCAAATGTTTGGGACCACTGATGGCGTGCTCAGGGTTCGTCATCGACTAAGGATTAAGCTTCGCCGTCTCTGTGGACACCTTCTATGATTCCAAAGAGGTTTGCCCACCTTCAGCCCGTTGAGGTGGAGGGTCTCCTGGGTCTGGGTTCCTGCAGGACTGCTGGCTGTAGTGGTGTAGGTGTAGGTTAGCTGGGGGATCAGGATGGTCTGCTTGTTGCTGCTAGCTAGCGCCCTCAGGCATTCCATCGTGGTCACCATATCCAGGGCCTTGGCGCTGGGCTGGCTGGCGTACAGTGCAAGTGGGCCGGCGCCCGGAGCGGAGAGTGGAAATACCTCTTTCTTTGTGCAAGTTAAGTTCAGGGGCTCGTCATTGGTGGATCGAGAGCAGGGGGCGGGGCAAACCTGCGCCGCCATGTTCTTGACATCCTCGCGAGCTTGCTTTGGCAGTGACAGGTCCAGTGGGCTGTCGGTGCTCTGGGACGTGTGAGGGGGGGGTGGAGCAGGACTACCGGATGTTAAGTTTAGTGGTGACGGAGGGCCCGGCGGGCTGTGAGTGCCATGGACCTCGGCCGGAGTGGCTTCTGTGGGGCTGTCCTGAGTGGCTGAGGGGCTCCTGTGGGCCACGTTGTGACCTGCAACCAGAGACACAACACTGTTGGCCTCACACAAGTCCTCTTCTTCTGAGGGGGGGGTTGGAGCCCCGAGCGACATCTGACCCTCCTGCATTTTGTCGAACCATCTCTTAACCACGTGGACTGGCAGGCTGACCGAGTCGGAGATCTTGGCCAGGTCTTCCTTGCTAGGGTCTGCGTTTAAGGCCGAGTAGGCCTTGAGGAGGGACAGAATGTTTTTGGGCTGGGGGCAGAACCCCCCCTCTGACAGCAGGGCCGCCACAGCAGACTCGGACCTTTCTAGAGCTGCTCCATTAAACCTGAGCCCATCCGCTTTGCAGTGTTTGAGGGCATGGAGTGCTTCCAGCCCCCCCGGACAGTTGTCACACAGGATACAGGTTTTAGTGGTCTTCTCTTCTTTCTCTGCAACCTGGCTGGGCCTGGAACCTCGGACTGTCAGGTCTTCTGGCAGTTTCTGGGATTTGAACGTGTCTGTGGCTTTTAGAGATTCTGGCTCTGGCTCCTTCTTCAGGTTCTGGGCTGTGAGCTGGCCCTGAGTGGGGTCCAGGCTACAGTTAATAATGAGTTTAGCATTCCCATCCTGGCCCACTATCGGCAGGCTGATGGCTGAGATGAGCTGCTGATGTGGCGCATGCAGCATTCCGGTGGCGAACCCAGCGCTGAGCTGCCCCGGACCCTTGGCGCTGCCCTCTAGCACCTGGCGAATGACGTTACCATCCACGGCCACCTTGAGGGCGTTCTGCAGGTCCGCCAGGTTGATGCTGATGGGCGACACCAGTCCAACCGTAGGCAGCACCACAGCCTGCACGGTGCCCTGCAGCGGCGCTGCGGCGCCGCCGTTAAAGAGCCCAGCGCTCACGGCAGTGACAGTGGGCGGAGCCATCACGGCGGGCTTGTACTCGTGCTCCAGTGGCTCAGTCTTAATCTGGTTCAGGGGCAGTTGCTCCTGCAAGGGTTTGCTGTGCTCCAACTTCTCTCTAATCTGGGTCCGAAGAACCGAAGGTGATGTGGACAGCAGCGGAGATGGACCCTGCGTCGGGCTCTTGCCGTTGCCCAGGCGCGTCCTGCCGCTCGCCGAGATGACGCTGATGCACTTCTTGCTGCTAATGTGAGAGCTGTAGGAGCCTGAGTGGGAGAAGCGCTTCTTGCAGTTGGAGCACTCGTACGGTTTCTCTCCTGGACGAGACCACAGACAAGGAGACGTGTTTCCATTAGCGACAGAATGCAGCTAAATGATTAAGCTAGGCTAGGAAAAAGCTCTAATGCGTTTCAATGATACTTAAATGCTGATGTAATGGCACCACTGGGAACTGGCCCCTCTAATTACTGTCCCATGATGCCAGAAGAAACACAATTACAGCACATTAAGGAAAGCGCACAGTGGAGCCAAACACAATGACGGACATCTAAACCTAAACGAAACATCAATACGGGTCCAAGCGGACATGTGTGATCGTAGGGAAGGTGTCCAGGCCCCCCCGGCGTGCTCGTGCACTCACCGCTATGGATGCGCAGGTGCTCCTTCAGATGATGCTTGTATTTAAAGGCTTTGCCACATTCAGTGCATTTGAATTTGCGATTGCCTCCAGACGGCGCCACGTGTCTCTGTCGGAGAGAGGAGACGCAACCAGATCATGACCTTCCGTCGCCTTCACATTCCTTCCCCAATGTCGTTAATCAATCAGGTCTAAAGGTCGGGCTTATTTCTGACGTCCGCATGAGGGTTGCTCGAGGAACCAGGCGAGGATTAAACCGGGTCACAGCTGTTTACGTCTGAGGTTCCAGACGGGCGGCGAACCCAAGTCGGGAATAAACCCTGAGCGAACGATCCGTCCCAAACATCTCAGTTCTCCAACATCGAAGCTCTCGCTCGTATTTGACTGCACTGAGTTGAGTCGTGTGGGAGCAGAGAGCTCGGCAGATTCGTACCTGGTCTCGCCCGCTCTTGTGGACCGCCATGTGACGCTCCAGCTGGGCCCGGTAGGCAAAGCTGTAGTCGCAGTCGGGGCAGCTGAAGCTCTGGTCCGTCTTCTCGTGTCGGTACTTGATGTGCTCCTTCAGAGAGCTGTAGCGTTTGTACCCACGGGCGCAGTACGGACACGTCAGCAGCTGGGAGAAGGAATCCGGCGTTCCTGCTGGACACAAGCACAGGGGAGCAGTTACAGGAGTGGAGCTCGGTACCACTGGAACAGAACCCCCCCCAACAGGTAGCAGCAGCGCTCCCTTAGGCTGAGTAGGGAGTCAGGCAGCACTTTCCCCGCAGCAGGTTTCGTTTCGGTGAATCCACCATGTGATCACCTATTGTGCGCTGAGAAACGCCCACGTGCGAGCAGAGTGAATCAACAGCGGCCCGGCTGGCACACACAGGGTCTCAGTGGGCCGGCTCCCACACAGGTAGATCATTACTGTGTTAACAGGTGATGTATTAAGCGCCCCGGCGGGACAGGTGAGAGCCCCGGGATGGGAACACACACATTACAAGCAGGTAGCTGTGAGTCACGGCTCACACACACGTGACAGGTTTACTCAGGTGTTGCCGTCTCACTTCCTCCCCCCTCCGCTCCTTTTTCCTCTCTCTGGTTAACAGGTGAAAGTCAGGCACCGTGGGCCATAAGGACGGGTGGAAGAATGTCCCCGAGTGTTAATGGGGTGGTGTTAACACCTGAGTGAGGCGGGGGGGCGGTCGGGGGGGCCGTCCCCTGGGGCTCTTTCACGTCTGCTGGTCACCAACAGCAGCAGCTTCCTGTTCCTGCCCTCAAAGTCTCGAGATGATCGGAACATTTGCATGAACACCACTGAGAACGCGTGTTTACAGTCTTTGGGGGGTCCTGAGTGTATGGGTGCACACAAACTGGGACCTACGTACCGTTCTCGTCGTGACCGCTGGTGTCTGGGGTGCCCAAGCGTTGAGGCTCGTCCTCGGGGGCTTCTGGGTAAATGACGGCGGTGTCGCCTTGCTGGAGCATCTCCTCCACAAGAGCATCGGTGCTGACGTCATCTTCACCATCGGACAGGCCGTCGTCCTTCACTGCGAAGACAAAGGGGATGATGAAGAGCGTCCTACTGATGTCACACTGGCCTTGTGCATGATCGGATCCTCTGGTGATCCTCACAAGGGGATCCTCCTCACAAGGGGATCCTCCTCACAAGGGGATCCTCCTCACAAGGGGATCAGCAAGCTCGTTAGCATTAGGAGCCATCGGCTACAAAATGAGCATCAGGGCCTCTGAGGTGAGGATGATGAGGGAGGCGCTAATTATGGAGCAACTGTGTGAGTTTAGGAAGCACAACAGCATCCTTCCCTGTTTCCCAGAGCTTCCCGATTATTCCCTAGTGGCTATGCCCCGGTGGAAATCACGCCGCAGCAGAGAGGTTTGATATTTAATAAGCAGTTTAATTTCATTGAACTTTATTGTGGGTCGTTCCGGTCCAGAATCCCAGAACCAGAGCAGGACCAGGTTCTGATGAAGGCCAGGGTCACAGATAAGCCACAAATAGGGAGAAACCATAACGTTTTTCAACTTCAGATAAGTTTTAAACGTAATTCAATAAGGTTAAAGCAGGATAAAATGATCCAGAAGAGATGTTCCCGGGGACCACATGGGCCAGAAGGTGCGCTCACAGGCTGGATGACCTTCGTCCACAGTCAAATTCTCCTGTCCAAGCTTCAACTTGATTTGTCTCTGAAGGATGAAGCATCTTGGAAGAAAGCACTAACCAAGCCCCCAATCAAAGCAACCGCCGCGCTGGTCCTGCTGGGAGAGTTTAGACGTGCACGTGAGCGCTGACTGATGAGAGCAGCTGGGATCTCCTCAGAGATGGAGACGCTCATGACTCAACATCACAGTAACAGCAACACTTCCTCTGGGCGCCTCAGACATGCTAGGAAACAATGCAGTAGTCTTTGTTGCTATGGTTATTGAAGACTTTTAGGAGTGGACCCCCCCCCCCCCCCCAGCAGTGGGACCAGCCTTGGAGAGACGATGGCAGCAGGTGCTGAGACTGTTGAACTGATGACTTCTCATCAGAAACTCCCAGGGAGTTGATCAGCTCACCCCAGATATCACTGACACCGTTTCATCCCAGAGAACCAGAAGCTACCTGACAACAAGCGAACGCTCCTGAGCCGGCACGAGACGTGCACGTTAACACATGTGCCAGGGTGGCACACCAGCCCCTGGAACAGCTGCATGGGGTTCAGTTCAAAGCGGTTAACACTTGTCATTACGCAATTATTACACCACAAAGCAGAGGGTTAAACTCCTGCTAGTCTTTAAATCGGGTCCTTGTGAGTGGGTGCACCAGCTAAGCTAAACACACGATGCAGCAGATCTGGGAAATGCTAAATCAAACAGCTACTGTAGCTCAATAGCCAGTCAGGACAGCACGCTACCGTCCTCCCGTGTTAATTAGACAGGAGGGAAGAAGTCCGTTGGTCATCTGGGTTCTTCGGATGTGCTGTTGTTGCTAGTGGACAGTTTGCATGTGAGAAAGTGCTGAGCTGCACGTTTCCTCTTGTTTCTGCTCAGATGCAGCATCCAAACACCCCCCAGCAACTAAATCCTGAGGTGTGTGTGGAGTCAGGCCCTGGCTGGGGACCGCTGCGACGAGCCAGTGTGTGTGTGACTGTGTGTGCATGCGTGCGTGCACGTGTGTGTATTCTAACCCTAACGAGCAAAGCCACGATTGTTTGGCTGGAATTAACAGCATTAAACGACTATTTGGCTTAAGGTGAGGTGATGGTTCGAGTGGGAGGGTGAGGAATGTGTTGTGTTTATGAGAGGGGGAGGGGGGGGGGGGAGGGTGGGGGGGAGAGGGTGGGAGGGGGTGAAAGAGGGGGTGAGGGGAGGGAGAGAGAGGGGGAGGGAGGAGAGAGAGGAGAGAGGGTGAGGGAGGGTGAGGGAGGGAGAGAGAGGGGGGGGAGGGGGGGAGAGAGGGTGAGGAGGGAGAGAGGGGGGGGGGGGGAGGGAGGGGGGGAGAGGGTGAGAGAGGGAGAGGGTGGGAGGGGGTGAAAGAGGGGGTAGGGAGGAGAGAGAGGGTGAGGAGGAGGAAGAGGGTGAGGAGGAGAGAGGGTGAGGGGGGTGAGGGAGGGAGAGAGGGTGAGGGAGGAGAGAGGGTGAGAGGTGAGGAGGGGAGAGATGGGGGTGAGGGAGGGAGAGAGGGGGTGAGGGAGGAGAGAGGGTGAGGGAGGAGAGAGAGGAGAGAGGGTGAGGGAGGGAGGAGAGAGGGTGAGGGAGGAGAGAGAGGAGAGAGGGTGAGGGAGGGAGAGAGAGGGTGGGAGGGGGTGAGAGAGGGTGAGGAGGGAGAGAGGGGGAGGGAGAGAGAGGGTGAGGGAGAGAGAGGGGGAGGGTGGGGGGGAGAGGGTGAGAGAGGGAGAGGGTGGGAGGGGGTGAAAGAGGGGGTGAGGGAGGGAGAGAGAGGGTGAGGGAGGGGAGAGAGGGGGTGAGGGAGGAGAGAGGGGGTGGGGGAGGAGAGGAGAGGGTGAGGGAGGGAGGAGAGGGGAACAGGGTGCGAGGGCGGGCGAGGGGGAGAGGGTTAGGGAGGGAGGTGTCCTGTGTCCAGAGAAGCCGGGAGGGTTCCTGGTTTGGCCGTTCTCAGGTCTCCTGACATGTAAATCACACGTTTGTGCTGATGGGTTAGGGGGGGGTTGGGGTGGGGGTGAGGGGGTGAGGGGTGAGGGGAGGTGAGGGGGTGAGGGGTGAGGTTAAATGACCTCCTGTCTAATTAACACGGGAGGACGGTATAGCGTGCTGTCCTGACTGGCTATTGAGCTACAGTAGCTGTTTGATTTAGCATTTCCCAGATCTGTGTCTCTTGTGATCCATTTAACCGGGCTTTGTACTTCCATGATTTTGCTCCGTGCACGTTCTGTCCTGGCGCCACGATGACCTGCTGCTCACTAGAGAACCCAAATCTGTGCTGCTGGAAGGGCCTTGACTACTGGTTGGACAGGTTGGGCGGGTTGGGACTGGTTATCTTATCATCCTTAACCAAAGGGACAGTAAATGTCCTCGTGTCCACTGAATATCGCTGAGCTGCACCATTTGTGCTCTCCCTCCATTGATGGTCATTGGTCCACTCGTGTGTCCTGAGCTGTCCAGTCGGCCCCCCTGCTGAGCTCATTATTTACAGCTCAGGGTCAGGACACCCACCACCAGAGGTCCAAACAACCACGCCAAGCACCGTGAATGCTGCAGCAGAGGAACACACCTCGCTGGGTATCGTTAGCTCTCAAGCTAACGATAAAAGCAGTCAAACCAGGTCTGATCCACTCTAAAGGATCACGAACATAAAAGGAGTCAGGTCCGATCAAACGTGGCTCCATGCGTTCGCTATCACCAGCTCACAGAGCAACACATTAGCTTAGCTGGAGCGAAGCTGCTAACTCTGTCAGTATCGGAGCTCAAAGCATCGATTTGGGTTTTCCGCTTTAACTGGTCGATTGCGCAATCCCCCGATTCCCGCCTCAGCGTGTGCCACAAAACTTCACACCTTCTGTTCAAAATCCAATATTAATGAGGCTCTTTGTCAGAAATGAATCCTTTTTTCCAGGAGAAGTGGGTGGACTGCAGCTAACTCCCTGACCTCCTCCGATATCACGTTCCGAGCCCAAACTGAGGTCAGATCACTGCGCAGGAATGTGGAAGGTTCCTCCCTGCTCTCAAACCATCCGTCACTGGACGTTCTCTCCACCTCTCACACGTCACTTGGCCTGAAAACGGCAGCCGAGCTGTGCACCACCCTGCAGGAACTGTGGCCGCCGGGGCCTCTCGCTCCCCCGGCTCCACTCTTCTCCTGATTTCCTCCCCCAGCCCTAAAATGCCCCGACCGTTGGATGGAGAGGTCAAATGGTGCGATGAGCGTAACCTGGGGCTTGTGTCTGCTCATAGCATTCATATGAAGTCAGGAAGGCTAAAAGACTCCAGATTGGTCTGGAGAAGGCAGAGGATGTGATGTCAGCATTTCCTGTGTTTCCTGGGGTAGAAGAGAGGTCAGGGTCGCCCCTCTAATGCCCGGCGGTGCCACCACAGCACTCCTGGGGCTGTTTTGGTGCTAGCGAGTCTGCGTCTTGTAGGCTTTGTCTTTGTTTAACGTGTTGCTTCCTCTCTTAGTTCGGGCTGTAGAACTGCTTCCTTCAGCCTTCACAATGAGACAAAGGTGCTGAACGTGCACGCTCAGCCTTCCTGTGCACGAGCACGGCAGACGTGGCCTCGGCAGTGATGCTAAAGGTGGGCGACAGGAAATGGAGATGCTGCCTGGAGACAAAGATCTGAGCGACCATGACGGTTCTTGTTGCCCCCGCTGGTTCCTGTCCCTACACATGGAGACCATCGTGTGAAGGTGGTGATCTTACCGCCGCCCCAGCAGGGCCCCCCACGGTGCTCCTCCTCAGGCAGCATGTTGTCACACTCTGCTCCGTCGGCCAGGACGCCGTCCTCCTCCACGATGTGCAGCTTGTCCTCGTCGTCCGAGTCGGAGCCTCCGTCCACCACATTACTGTAGTTAGTCACTGCCACAGAAGAAGAAGAGCTTCCATGATTCACCATCCACTCAAATCAGGTTTCAAATTTCAGCTGCATTAGATCTGGATTCACACATTTTAGAAGCCATTGAAAGTTGCTACATCTGGACCAGAACGGTGGGGGGGGGGGGGGGGGCATGACTGCGTCCACTGTGGATCCCCCCCATCACCCCCCCCCCACACCATCATCATCATCATCATCACCACCACCACCAATCATCACCACCATCACCATCATCACCACCATCATCACCCTCACCCATCACCATCACATCACCACACCATCATCATCACATCATCGATCACCATCACCATCTCACCAACATCACCACCATCATCACCATCATCACCATCACCACCATCCCCATCATCACCACCATCATCACCATCATCACCATCACCACCATCACCATCATCACCACCACCATCATCACCACCACCATCAATCACCACCATCATCATCACCATCACCTCACCACCATCATCATCACCATCACCACCATCATCATCATCATCACCATTCATCACCACCATCATCACCATCACCCTCATCACCATCACCACCATCACCATCACCACCATCATCATCACCATCATCATCATCACCATCACCATCACCACCATCATCATCATCATCATCATCATCACCATCACCATCATCACCATCACCACCTCACCATCACCATCACCATCACCACCATCATCATCACCATCACCACCATCATCATCACCATCACCACCATCATCATCATCATCACCATCATCACCACCATCATCACCATCACCAATCATCACCATCACCCCATCATCATCACCATCACCACCATCATCACCACCACCATCATCATCACCATCACCACCCATCATCATCACCATCACCACCATCATCATCATCATCACCATCACCATCATCACCACCATCATCACCACCACCATCATCATCACCATCACCACCATCATCACCATCACCACCATCATCATCATCATCACCATCATCATCATCATCATCATCACCACCATCACCATCATCACCACCATCACCATCATCACCATCATCATCACCACCATCATCATCACCACCATCATCATCACCATCATCATCACCACCATCATCATCACCACCATCATCATCACCACCATCATCATCACCACCATCATCATCATCACCACCATCATCATCACCACCATCATCATCACATCATCATCACCACCATCACCACCATCATCATCACCACCATCATATCATCACCACCATCATCATCATGAAAGTGAGGAAAAGTGGTAGATCCCAGTTCAATTCAGAAAGGATGGCTGGATGATGGATGGATGGGTGATGGAGGATGGATGATGGATGGATGATGGATGGATGGGTGATGGAGAACAGGAACCAGGGGACCAGGAGCCGGGTCTCCACAGGTGTTGGCCTCCACTAAGATGGTGTGGAACGTCCAGTACCAGACAACCGGGTCATGAACCACATAATAACTTATAATGGAACTATTTCCTGTAAGATTCCACCTTTAATGGCTGTTTTGTTCTCGTGGAGGAAGACCAGATTTAATTGTAATGTGGAGGATGAAGAAAGGGGTCGGTGTTCCTCTGCCAAATGGTTGTGGTGTTGAGACAAAAGACCTCGCGTTGACCAAGGCGGCGCTCCCTTTGGGCCAACTGGCTCAGCGTTTGGACAGCTGGCCTCATTAGCACTAGCATGCTAGCACACAACAGGAGGAGGACTCCTACGCAGTACAGCGGGAACAAGTGTGGAGATGGAAAAGAGGAAGGAGGTGGAGGAGGCGTCCTGGGTCCCACCTGAGAAAATAACCACATCAGGTGCCTCCATAACCTCTGAGCACATCACCACTGGAACCTTCCCGGAGTAGCCAAACACAACCACGACGTGCTGTCCTGATTGGAGACGTTAGAATCCAGACTGGAAATGCAGCAGGAAACGCTTTTGACATCTTAGCAGGACAAATCTAGGATCAGGAGGCCCTGCCGAGGAACCAGGAACCTCCAGAGAACCAGGAGCCTCCAGAGAACCAGGAGCCTCCAGAGAACCAGGAGCCTCCAGAGAACCAGGAACCTCCAGAGAACCAGGAGCCTCCAGAGAACCAGGAGCCTCCAGAGAACCAGGAGCCTCCAGAGAAGGCTACCGTGGCTGAGTGTGTGGCGAGCCTCACGTTCAGCGTCTGCCACCGGCGGCGCCTCAGCCACCCGTGAGAGGGAGCTGTCACACCAAGCTGAAGCTCAGAACTTCTAAAGCTCAGAGCTTCAGGAACACTAGATACGGGCCTCCTCCATATCCTCGCGAACAAACACATTAGTGAGTAATGAAGCTTTTATTGATTCATTACCTACAAGGACACGAGTGAGGGAACCTCGGAGCTCCAGGCCCGTCCCCCCAGCAGAAGGTGGAGGAGGTATGTGAGGAATGTCCAACCAAAACACGTTTGGCTCCTCTTAAAGAGACACATGAAACGCTCCCTCCCTGCTGCTAATTCCATGCTAACCGCTGACTTCATGTACCTTTGCTGTTTGATTTCCTCTCAGGTTTCATCCTTTGACGTCCTCTCACACTTTGGGGGGGGGGGGGGGGTCACTCAACCATGCTTCTCCACGCACGTCTACTTCAACATTACGACGCTACGCTCAGATGCTAGATGCTAACCTTCAGGGCTTTATTCTCTACCCTGGACTGGAGCTGTGCTCAGACAGGTTTGACTCATGTCAAGCTCGACGTGTTTGTCCCTTCTACCTCGGCGCTCTATATTTAGATGAGCGTGCTCGCTGGAGAACGCCACTTATCTCATCTGGAGCTCAGGGCCAGGTGGGCCGCGACCACAGACGTCCTCGGAGTGGTGCCGTCACACAGTCTGCCCTCGGAGCGCCGCACTGCCATTTTCTCAGGGAAGCCGACCACTACAAATACAAACAGCTTAAACAAAGCTGTGCCACTCAGAAACCTCAAGTATGCCGACTCAAGGTGCGGCGCCTGGTTCCGCGCTGGGCGAAGGCCGCTGGCGTTGTGGGCTGGAGCCGCCTTCCTCCCACGGGCAGGAAGGTGGACTCCAAACAAAGCAGCTGGGAATGTTCAGGGATCGCCTGATAGATCCAGGCTGCTTGGTCCAGGACACGCCGAACCATGCAAAGGGGCGGTGGGAGCTAACGTTGAGCTAGACCAGGCATGGGCAAACTAAGGCCCGGGGGCCACACGCGGCCCAGCCTGAGCTAGACGGATCAATAAAAGGAAGGTTCAGACGAGGACCCAGGTCACATCCGGAGCTGTGGCGCTCCGTCATGATTCCGATAGCTTGGAAGGATTCATGTCCGGGAAGCGATCGAGAACGTTTTCTCTTCTCAGTTGCTAATGTGTGACTGACGCCCAGCAGGGGGCAGTGTGGAGGAGCTGCACCTTTGTGATCTTTGCTGGTCAGAAGGTGAAGAAAGAACCTTTTATATTTCACACATCAGCGTCACCAGAGGGAATTCTTCATGTTCCCACTCCTAGTTTGGGCAGGTCGATAAAGTCTCTGACAAAACGTCCCGGGAATCTATCAAAGTTGAAGAGCGAGTGAGATCCCTGATTAGGTGAAATTAGGAGCATTCAATTTATAAAACATAAATAAATGCATAAATAGGACATTTAAATAAATGAGGAAATGTTGCAGAAAGTACAATAAATGTAGATGAATCCAAATGGAATTTTTCTTGTTTCATTGTTACATTTTACGTTGCTGTTTTGTTGGAAATAAGAAAATGAGGTGGTAAATTGTTGCAGCAACAGTAATAATAATGATAATACAATAGAATCAGTTGTTAGCATGTATAGCACTCGTTATAACATATGTATAATATATCACATGAACAGTAAACACTTCCAAGGATCAACTTTGAGGCTTGATTCATAGCAATGGTGTTAGCATTTTCAGCTAATGGGCCTCTGGTCACTCAGCACAACTCCTGACTACTGCGAGGGCTAATTGCTAGGCTAATGCGAGGCTAGTGCGAGGCTAATGCGAGGCTAAAGCGAGGCTAGTGCTAATGCTAGGCTAATG